>NC_133378.1:6597991-6691195 GCF_049309525.1 Garra rufa | reverse complement strand
GGCATATCTTGTGTGGGAGATTCACACCTCCTGCGCTGTTCTGTCACTTTCACCAGCGCTCCTTTCCCCTCTCATCTGTCTTTATCTAACATACTTGATTCCTGACTTTCTACAGGTGATTCAAACAATGAATCAGCCTCTCACATACTTTACTGCAATGCACTGCTTATTTATAGCCAATGTCGAAAATTAACACTCAACAAGCTCACAACTGAGTATAAATTGGCTTTAGAAAAGCACATGAAATAAAATTACTCACCAGTTACATTATTTGTGCTTGATAAAAAAGAGAAGAAAATCAAAACAGCAGTATTGTGAAATATTATTACAATAGAAACTTTTTAAAAAAATATTTATTTAAAATTAGATTATAGTGGTGTTTTTTATATTATAGACATTTATTCCTGTGTTGCAAAGCTGAATTTTTAGCATTACTGCTCTAGTATTCAGTGTCACACTGAATATATATATATATATATATATGTGACCCTGGACCACAAAACCAGTCTTAAGTCGCTGGGGTATATTTGTAGCAATAGCCAAAAACACATTGCATGGGTCAAAATTTTTTATTTTTATTTTATGCCAAAAATCATTAAGAAATTAAGTAAAGTTCATGTTCCATGAAGATTTTTTGTAAAATTCCTACTGTAAACATATCAAAATGTAATTTTTGATTTGTAATATGCATTGTTAAGAACCTAATTTGGACAACTTTAAAGGTGATTTTCTCAGTCTTTTTGATTTTTTTTGCATCCTCAGATTTCTGATTTCAAATAGATGTATCTCAGCCAAATATTGTCCGATCCTAACAAACCATACATCAATAGAAAGCTTATTTATTGAGCTTTCATATGTTGTATACATCTCAGTTTTGTCAAATTTAACCTTATGACTGGTTTTGTGGTCCAGGGTCATATATATATGTATATATATATATATATATATATATATATATATATATAATTTTTTTTATTTAGCATTTATTTTATATTTTCATTTTCATTTTAGTTAACATTTTTGTAATTTTGTTATGTACTTTAAATTTTTATTCATTTTTTATTATTTCTATTTATCTTTAATTTATATTTTATTTCGGTTTTAGTTTTAATAATCAGTATAGTGCTGTCTTATTGCTATAAATACAATATAAAATCAATTTTAAAGATGAATTATGAGAAAATAATAATTAGTAACTGCATCTTTAAGTGTTCAGATTATGAGATATTTTGTAACAATTTTATTTTAGTAATATTTATAGTACACTTATAGTATTTATTATAATTTTTGAGGCTTTATTTTATATTTTCATTTTAGTTTATGTTTTTATATGTACTTTTGACATTTTTATTCATTGTTAGTGTTTCTATTTAGCTTTAATTGATATTTTAGTATTTATAGTATATACTATAGTATTTATTATTATTGAATTAACAATTTTTATTTTATTTTCATTTTATTTTAGTTTACATTTTATTAATTTTGTTATGGACTTGTGCCATTTTTATTCATTTTAAATATTTCTATTTAGGTTTTATTTATTTTTTATATTTTATTTCAGTTTCAGTTTTAGCAATCAATATAGTCATGTCTTATTGCTATAAATATAATATAAAACCCACTTTAAAGATGAATTATTAGAGAATAATAATTAGTAAGTGCATCTTTTAATGTTCAGAATAAATAGATTTTGTAACAATGTTATTTTAGTATTATTTATAGTACACTTATAGTATTTAGTATAATTTTTTGACATAGGCTTTATTTTATATTTTCATTTTAGTTTTTGTTTTTTTATGTACTTTTGACATTTTTATTCATTTTTAGTATTTCTATTTAGCTTTAATTGATATTTTATTTCGGTTTTAGTTTTAATAATCAGTATAGTGCTGTCTTATTGCTATAAATACAATATAAAATCAATTTTAAAGATGAATTATGAGAAAATAATAATTAGTAACTGCATCTTTAAGTGTTCAGAATATGATATATTTTGTAACAATGTTATTTTAGTATTATGTATCAGCCTATAATATTTATTAATATTGAATGAACAATTTTTATATTTACATTTAATTTTAGGTTACATTTTAGAAATGTTATGTACTTGTGACATTTTTATTCATTTTTAAATATTTATATTTAGCTTTAATTTATATTTCATTTCAGCTTTAGTTTTAGCAATCAATATTGCTATTGCTATAAATACATAAAAACCACTTTAAAGATAAATTATTAGAGAATAATAATTAATAACTGCATCTTTTAATGTTCAGAATAAATACATTTTGTAGCAATGTTGTTTTAGTATTATGTATAGTACACTTATAGTATTTATTATTATTTTTGACATAGCCTTTATTTTATATTTTCATTTTAGTTTACATTTTTTGTTATCTACATGTCATTTTTATACATTTTTAATATTTCTATTTAGCATTCATTTATATTTTATTTCAGGTTTAGTTTTAATAATCAGTATAGTGCTGTCTTATTGCTATAAATACAATAGAAAATCAATTTTAAATATGAATTATGAGAAAATAATAATTAGTAACTGCATCTCTAAGTGTTCAGAATATGAGATATTTTGTAACAATGTTGTTTTAGTATTATGTATCAACCTATAGTATTTATTATTATTGAATAAACAATTTTTATATTTTCATTGTATTTTAGTTTACATTTTATTAATTTTGTTATGTACTTGTGCCATTTTTATTCATTTTTAATATTTCTATTTAGCTTTAATTTATATTTTATTTCAGTTTTAGTTTTAGTAATCAGTATAGTCATGCCTTAGTGCTATAAAGACAATATAAAACCAATTTTAAAGATGAATTATGAGAGAATAATATTTAGTAACTGCATCTTTTGATGTTCAGAATATTTTATTATTTTATTATTCATAATTATTTTATTTATTTACCTATAGTATTTGTTTATTTTTGATTTAGCATTTATTTTATATTTTCAATTTTATTATAGTTTACATTTTAGGAATTTTGTTATGTAAAAAATAATATATATATATATATATATATATACATACACACACACCATCAATTTATCAAATCCTACGTTAATTTGAAAAAAAAAAAACAGACCTCAAAATTTCATTATATTATATTATTAATATATTTAAACAAATAATAATAATTTGAAATAATACTTAGTAAAGCAAAAACAATCCAGTGACCATTGAGAGATATTTATCGGAAGCTAGTTTTCTCAAAAGTTAAATTTGAACCCTGGTTATAGTTGATATCCTGGAGAGCGTGTGTAAATGTTTAATAGGTTATATAATGCATCATATTCCCAGAGCTCAGACTGAACACAGTGTAAATGAACGGCACTCCAGAACAAACCAAGATTATATTATCATTATAATTATAATTGCGATCATTTCTTCTGATAAACCCAACCGGGGACTTCATTTGTGAGAAAAATTAGCACATTAACTTTGAAACGTGAAACATGCCCGGACCTGTTCACCGCTCTCATCAGAGTCAATGAGTGGGTGTGTATCTGCTCACACACATACAAAATCAAGCAAATACTCCCACTGTTCTCAAGGCCAGTAATATTAACCCTTTCGCAGATCACACGAGCCTTTGAAACGCTTCCCATGAAAGCCTCGTCAGAGATGAAATGACAACTATGAACCAAAACAGACTGAGAAAGCGAGCCAGATAACTGCTGGAGTGGCGCTGGAAGTGTATGTTTCCATCTGTCTTTATGAATGAACAGCCAGTCCCCTTGTGTTACACTTCACCCAGCTGCTCGGCATTTGGCTCGGTTCGCGTCAAAGAACTTTGTTGCTTTTTCTCATCTCCTTCATTCTAAGTGGTTTTTACTGGCTATTGCAGGACATATAGGTATGCAGCGAGGCCTCTGGTGAGCTGAAATAATAGAGGAGGTAGCCAGCGCTGTTGCCTAAGACAAGCACGAGCAGTATGGGACACATCCATCTGTCTCTGCACTCATGCAGAAGAGCCAAGAAATGAGCCCAAACAATATGAAACATTATGTAATGCGCAGCAGCATGACATAAACAACTCTGCAATCTGTTTTAACTCTTTCTTCAGCATCGGCTGAAAGGTTTCACAGTAGAACGTAGTATGTAATATTGACAGACAGTAGTCGAAATGGGTACCGCAGACCAAATTAAAAATATCGGAGAGAGTTTTTTCTTCTGCCCCTTCCTTCTCAGATTTAATGGGCATGCGGGTTGCCAGATTGAGGACTATCACAAAAAAACTCACCCATTCATTACCGTTGCTACTCCGAGAAGCATTTCAGGATTTCTCTCCATATAGTGGACTTCAATAGTGCTCACGAGTTTGAACGTCCAAAATTTAGTTTACATGCAGCTTCAAAGGTCTCTAAACGATCCCAGACGCAGACGAAGGGTCTTGTCTAGCAAAACGATTGGTTATTTTCTTAAAGAATAAAAAAATTATATATTTTTAACCTCAAATGCTTGTCTTGTAAACATTATGTAAAGCGCAGAAGTGTGAAATAAACAACTTTACAAACGGTTTTAACTCTTTCTTCAACATCGGATAGAAGGTTTTGCAGTAGAATGTAGTATGTAATATTGACAGATAGTAGTCGAAATGGGTACTGCAGACCAAGTTAAAAATATTGGAGAGAGTTTTTTCTTCTGCCCCTTCCTTCTCAGATTTAATGGGCATGTGGGTTGCCAGATTGAGGACAATCGCAAAGAAACTCCCCCATTGTTACGGTGTGTTCACACGGGGCGCAAGCGTCAACGCTTCCCATTGACTTTGAATGGGTGACGTCAAGCTTTGCCGAAAGGAATTGTGGATCCGTCGGCGGCGCTTCACTCGCGTTGCTCGCGGCAGAAGTTGAGAAATTTTCAACTTCTGCCGCGAGCAACGCCAGTGAAGCGCCGCGTCAGCCAATCAGATCGCTCTATGCAAATACAGTGGCCAGGCGTTCAAGAGCAGCATTTCATTGGCTGACGCTGCTATGACCATAAACGTCAGCCACGCCTTCCGTTAAGCGTTGACGCTTGCGCCCCGTGTGAACACACCGTTACTGTTGTTACTCCGACAAGCATTTCAGGATTTCTCTCCATATAGTAAACTTCAATAGTGTTCACGAGTTTGAACATCCAAAATTTAGTTTAAATGCAGTTTCAAAGGGCTCTAAGCGATCCCCGCCGAAGAAGAAGGGTCTTATCTAGCGAAACAATTGGTTATTTTCTAAAACATTTTTTACAGTTTATATACTTTTTAACCTCAAATGCTTGTCTCATAACCATTATGTAATGCACAGCAATGTGAAATAAACAACTCTGCAATCTGAGTTTTTTCTTCCGCCCCTTCCTCCATGTGGGTTGCCAGATTGAAGACAATCGCAAAGAAACTGCCCCCTTTGTTACTGTTGCACCATTTAAGTAACCTGGAAATCCAGAGGTCTCGCGAGAGCATAATTTGAATTGTCTCTGCAAGACACTCTGGCATCGAGCAATGATGCACGTTACTGCATTACATAAGCAGTTCTGGGAACCAATCAAATCGGTGTATCTGATGTAGGCGGGCCAGAGGCGAGCTAAGCTGATGACGACAGCGCTGCGACGTTCGGAATCATTTTGTAAACATTGAAAGATGACTACAGATGAACACCAGTTGTTTGAAACGGCTTTGGCCGCTACAATGAACGAGTAACACTTGGCTTTTCATATAAAAGAGGAACAGAAAACCGAGCTTGAATCGTTCCTTTGCAAGAAGGATGTTTTTGCTGTTTTGCCGACTGGATAAGGCAAGAGTTTAATCTATCAGTTAGCTCCGCTGGTAGCTTAGCATATGGGGCTTAGTGAAAACTTAGTGATTGGTCGTGGCGTTATCCAATTGCGTGCAGTGAGAGTTTCAAATGCATGCTTGGTGCCACCCCTCGAGTTAGGCCCTTTTCATTGCTCGATGCCAGACCCTTAATCTTAAAGCAACACTAAGTAACTTTTCCCTCAACGCTCCCTCTACAGGTTGGAAGCGGCATTGTCCATTACCGCTGTCGTAAATAATTTAGCCTACCGTCGCGTCACATGCACGTTATTTGTTTGGAGGCTATCCAGGACCAGCTTTGGAAATAACAATGTCCAGTGACAAGGTAGAGTATGTATGACTTTATAAAAGTATGAAAACCTTTTGTGAAGCCTGCCATAAAGCAAGTCGCATTTGTAGTCTCATTTGAACAACAAAACCTCGACCCGACGACCCAAACTTACATAGTGCTGTTATGGCCGATAGAGGGTCGCAAAGCGAATACTAAAGTGCCGTTTCACCCTGTTATGAGTTGATGAACCGCTGACACGAGTTCAGAAACATTATTTTAAGGTAAAAACAACTCTTTAGTGTTGACAATTCTGCTTCCAACCTGTAGAGGGAGCGTTGAGGGAAAAGTTACTTAGTATTGCTTTAATAGATTAGGGTCTGGATTTTTTTCCAGGCTACCATTTAAGTCCACTATATGGAGATAATTCCTGAAATGTTTTCCTCAAAAAACATAATTTCTTTACAACTGAAGAAAGAAAGACATGAGCATCTTGGATGACAATGGGGTGAGTACATTATCTGTAAATTTTTGTTCTGGAAGTGAACTACTCCTTTAATGTGTCATTTTAAGCTCAGTTTAAGCAGTATGTGGACTGCTCATATCTTCCTTTTTACTAGTTATAGCACAAAATAAACATGAATGAACATCAGAAGGTAGTTTGTTTTTTTATTATGTTCTAATATCATAGAGATTTTAGGTGGATACTAGGGATGTAACGGTATTATCAATATCATGGTATCACTATAACAAAACTGTCACGATACTATCGTGGTCACATGATGATATGAAATGATAGCTCTTCTGGGCAAAAAGTGTAGTTTTTTAAAGACATATTTAAACTTCTTATTCTAACATAAAAAGTCTTTAAAGTTGTGTTTTGGGCCGTTATGCTTTGGCACAGTATCTGTCAAACAAACTAAAAATTAAAGCACAGTATGGCTTAGTCCCTTCATCAAGTCTGTTTTCACTGCGCGCTTCAAAGCAAAGCACGCACTTTGTTCAGGCGATCAGCTCATGATTCGGTATTTTCCGTGCCTCAGAACGGCTCAGTTCACAGTGAATGCAGTGAACTTGTTTATTGCATGTGGGTTGCCAGATTGGACGACTGGCCTCAGAACGGCTCAGTTCACAGTCAATGCAGTGAACTTGTTTATTGCATGTGGGTTGCCAGATTGGACGACTGGCCTCAGAACGGCTCAGTTCACAGTGAATGCAATGAACTTGTTTATTGCATGTGGGTTGCCAGATTGGACGACTGGCCTCAGAACGGCTCAGTTCACAGTGAATGCAGTGAACTTGTTTATTGCATGTGGGTTGCCAGATTGGACGACTGGCCTCAGAACGGCTCAGTTCACAGTGAATGCAGTGAACTTGTTTATTGCATGTGGGTTGCCAGATTGGACGACTGGCCTCAGAACGGCTCAGTTCACAGTGAATGCAGTGAACTTGTTTATTGCATGTGGGTTGCCAGATTGGACGACTGGCCTCAGAACGGCTCAGTTCACAGTCAATGCAGTGAACTTGTTTATTGCATGTGGGTTGCCAGATTGGACGACTGGCCTCAGAACGGCTCAGTTCACAGTGAATGCAGTGAACTTGTTTATTGCATGTGGGTTGCCAGATTGGACGACTGGCCTCAGAACGGCTCAGTTCACAGTCAATGCAGTGAACTTGTTTATTGCATGTGGGTTGCCAGATTGGACGACTGGCCTCAGAACGGCTCAGTTCACAGTGAATGCAATGAACTTGTTTATTGCATGTGGGTTGCCAGATTGGACGACTGGCCTCAGAACGGCTCAGTTCACAGTGAATGCAGTGAACTTGTTTATTGCATGTGGGTTGCCAGATTGGACGACTGGCCTCAGAACGGCTCAGTTCACAGTGAATGCAATGAACTTGTTTATTGCATGTGGGTTGCCAGATTGGACGACTGGCCTCAGAACGGCTCAGTTCACAGTGAATGCAGTGAACTTGTTTATTGCATGTGGGTTGCCAGATTGAAGACAATCGCAAAGAAACTGGTGTTACTGTTGCACCATTTAAGTACCCCCCTGGAAATCCAGAGGTCTCGCGAGAGCACAATTTGAATTGTCTCTGCAAGACACTCTGGCATCGAGCAATGATGCACGTTGTTCTGCCCTTTGGGTATTATCTTGTTAGAGTAATTAGGACCTCTAGCGGTCAACTATAGTACTGCAGACTGAATCAGGAAGTTATTGTACGAGTCAAAGCTCATAGGGAAGATCTTTCCAGCTGCAATAATCAGTCGTTGCATTCTGAATTCTCATTAGCAAGAACTGCCTGTAAGTGATTTATATTTTCTGTTAAAATATTTCTAATAGACCTGTGGCAAATTCAGGCTGACTTAAAGTCACGAAATATTTGTGTTCAATTCACAATTGGTGTTATGTAGATGGTATACTTAATTGTAATTAAGTAATGTTATTATTGTACAAGCTACAACTTTCCCTTAGTGTATTTTTTGTGTTTATTTTCAGTTTCACTCCTTTGTTCATGTCTACATGCTGAACAAGAGTCTCTAATAAACGGAGCAGAAAGGCTATATCCTGACTCTCATGTTATTCATGACGGGAGTTTGGCTGGCTATCTAAAATTGGTTAAGAACACCAATTGGAGGACAGTACACACGTTACTGCATTACGTAAGCAGTTTAGTGCACCCCATGAGTTTTCCATCAAAATAAAAACTCTACTGTACTGTATAGGTAACGCTACTGTATCCCAAATTCAAAATATCTCTTTAAAATGTAGAAATTAAGAAGGAAGTTTTGTAATTTCCCTACTGTAGTGTAAAGCAAAAATAATATATCTATGAAATATTAATTTTCATTTATTTTACAGTGCAGTTGTTTTACAATATATGGATATTACTGTCATAGAAATAACAATAATATAAAATTGCTGTTATTATTATTATTATTATTATATTCTAATTAGGCTTATTAAAACACCAGTGTTAATGTAATTTGGACTGAGACAGTATTCCACAAATAAAAAGTGGGTTGAATCCCCTTTAAAGTTAAGGTACTAGTCAATTGACTGACTTTTTTCCTGACTTAAGCTTATAGTTTTAAACTCTCAATTTAACTTTTTCAAATTAAATTACATTTTTCAAGTCTTTATTTGTCTTTTTTTTAAATTGTGACTTCATATCATATTATCATATCGTGAGATTTTGATATTGTTACATGTCAAGTGGATACCAAGTCTTTCTCTGTGCGATTACTGACCCAGTTTGTTTCCTAGTGTCCAATGCTGCAAAACACTGTTTTCCACTAACTGGCAACCCAGGGTGTTGAAATACTATTGGATAAAATAGCAGTGGGCGGAGTCATACAGACCAAAACAAAAACATTCAGAAAAACACACAGAACCCACATTTCAAAGCAGAAAAACTGGCAGTAGCATTTATTACATTATTTATTCATCTTTGTTAATGTGAGTTAACAAAATACACTGGTCTATTGTTCGTTTACGTAAGTTCACAGTGCATTAATGTCAACAAACAACTGGTGATTTTAATAATGCATTAATAAATACTGAAATGAACATTAACTAAGATTAATAAATGCTGTAGAAGTATTGCTCATTCTTAGCTGATGTTAACTAATGTTGTTAACTAATGAATCTTATTGTAAAGAGTTTTCATCAGAAGTGAGAGTAAATAACAAACCTCAGTGTTATTGTTTTACTGTATTTAAAAAAATCATGTAATAGGTACAGCCTGGGAGAGCATAAGAGACTTCTTTAATAAACATTTAAAAAATCTTAACAACTCCAACCATGTTTTCTGTGCTAAACAACATCCACAGATGCCCTCAATACAGCTTAAGTTGTACTGAACCCAGAAGATTGCTTCAAATGTCTGATATCACTTAAGGAACATTTTTCTGTCCTGTTTCTTCCTTGTTTATTTCTCTGTCCAATATGTGACCCTGGACCACAAAACCAGTCATAAGGTTAAATTTTACAAAACTGAGATGTATACATCATATGAAAGCTCAATAAATAAGCTTTCTATTGATGTATGGTTTGTTAGAATAGGACAATATTTGGTCGAGATACTTTTTGAAAATCAGGAATATGAGGGTGCAAAAAAATCGAAATACTGAGAAAATCACCTTTAAAGTTGTCCAAATTAGGTTCTTAACAATGCATATTACTAATTCAAAAATTACACTTTGATATATTTACAGTAGGAATTTTACAAAAAAAAAACTTCATGGAACATGATCTTTACTTAATTTCCTAATGATTTTTGGCATAAAAGAAAAATCAAAAATTTTGACCCATGATATGTATTTTTGGCTATTGCTACAAATATACCCCAGCGACTTAAAACTGGTTTTGTGGTCCAGGGTCACATATGTGGAATTGCAAAATCAGAATTGAGAAATATTCAGTTAAAAAAACTTCTTGAGTAAACATATTTCACTGGTCTCTCTTCTTCAGGGAGAGGCGTGTAGTCGTGACAGGATCCGTGTATACAATATTGTGCAATTGGGAATTGTATAAAAAAACAACAACAACATGGTATTACAGCATGTGTAGCACTGTGAAAGGATAAACCAGAGTGGATCTATAACGGAAACACACACACACACACACACACACACACACACACACACACACACACACACACACACACACATCCTCAGCCTCTTCCAAAACAAGGTGAACCAGCAGAAAGGCTAATGGCTTCCTGACATTGAAACCACAGTCACATTTTGGAGTGATTCCACACTAAAAAAAACCCCCGAAAAGAAACAGAAGAGGGGACAATGAAAGAGAGAGAGCGAAAACATGCCGTCACTTTCTCAGGTGCGATGGTGACTTATTGGGCCAGAACCAAACTGATGTGTTTATAATAGCTCTTTAATTACTGAAGGCAAAGAGTCAAGGCACTTTTGTGCAGAAAAACTAACCAGCAGATCTTTCTCTGTTTTCTCATTTGCCATGACCTGATCCCCTACCTTTCTTTTTCGGGGGATGGGGTCTTCGAACAGGAAGTGTGTACTCTCAGTTTCCTCAATGTTGTCATCACTCTGGGAGCAAAGCAAGAAGCTCTTGCCGGCATCGTTGGAGAGGGGCGGGGACGGCGTGGAGGGCACCGATTGGTCGCTGGCATCCCAGCTCCAGTTCCCACTGGTTGAGCTGCTGTAGCTGGTGGACAGGCTCTCCTTCCAGCCCTTACCAGCCAAATCTGCACCTGAAGCGAGAACACATCGATTTTAAAGCAGGAAAAGACCTTTGACAGTTAGACAGGCCTGTTAAGCTATTGCATGCAGTATGCACTATTACCTATCCCACAGTACAACACACTCCAGACTAGGGATGGCTCGATACCACAATTTTGATCTAATACCTTGGTATCGATACCAAATCGATACCATAGGTAAAAAAAAAAAAAAAAAGGAAACATGCAAAAATAGGTGAATTGAAAACAGTTTTATTAAACACAGTGCTTGAAACGCTATGAACAACTGTGCAAAGAAATTGTTACAAAATAATAACAAAAACTACAATTTTGATTTTAGAAGAAACAAAACTGAAGAGATCTAATTAAAATAAAGTAATCTCTTAATATATTTTCAGTCTTTATCACAAAGAAAATGTGAATGCAAAAAGAATGCAACAACAACAACAACAACAACAACTAAAAAAAACCTACAGAGTAGAGGATACAGGTTGGATTGTGATTTTGGGACTGAATAAAATGGGTTCACATATACATATCTTTTCAGTCTTTATTTTTTTGCTAGCTCCTTTGATAGCTGCAGAGCGCGTTTCATCTGTGTGATCCATCGCCGTTTGTCTGTTATCACGCTTGCCGGTTTTACGCGGTTTTACGCCAGTTTGCGGAACACTGCCGCATAGTGGTGAAAATCGGAACAGCGGATGAAATACCAAACTGAGCAAACTTTTGATATTGTACCGTTTAAAAAATAATAAATGCCGGTATTTTCACAGTACCGGTATACCGCACATCCCTACTCCAGACTTGAATTAGACATCTATAGCAAACATGTGAATAAGTTAGAATGAAAAAATCAAAACAAAAACAAAACAAAGCAGAGCAAAACAAAAAACAGAAAAAAGACTACAAAAAACAGTGCAGAACTGAAACAAGGAACGAAACAAACAAAAGACAACAAAACGAAGCAAAACAAAAAAAAAACTAACAAAACAGAGCAAAACAAACAAAAACACAGAGGCATAAAACAAAGAAAAATAAAAAATAGAACAAAGCAAAAGACAGAAAAAAGCAAAAACAAAACAACAAAAAACTACAAATCAAGACAGAACAAAACACAGCAATACAAAAAACAGCGAAAAATAAAAGGCATAAACAAATTAAAACAAAAATAGAACAAAACAAAAGACAGAAAAAAGCAAAAAAAGACAGAAAAAAGCAAAACAAAACAAGACAGAAAAACAAAACAACAAAACAAATAACAAACAAAAGCAAAAAAGACAAGACAAAACAAAGACAAAATAAAACAAAATAGAGCAAAACAAATGATTTAAATCAAAACAAAAGACACAGCAAAGCAAAACAGAACAAAACAAACAAAAGCAAAAAACAAAGCAAAACATCAAAACAAGACAAAACTAATTAAAACAAAGAAAAGACATAAAACAAAAAACAAAAACAGAACAAAACAAAAACCAAACAAAACAAAAAAGTAAAAAACAAAAGACATAAAACAAAGAAACAACAAAAGGCACAGCAAAACAAACAAACAAAACAAAAAAACAACAAAGCAAAACAAAAAACAAGACATAAAACAAAACAAAACAAAAAATAGAACAAGACAAAACAAATTAAAACAAAGAACAGAACAAAAGACATAAAACCAAAAAAAAAAGGCACAGCAAAACAAAACAAACAAAATCAAAACAAAAAACAAGACATCAAACCAAAAATCAGAACAAAACAAAATACATAAACTAAAACAAAGTGAAACAAAAAAAAGAACAAAACAAAAAACAAGACATAAAACAAACAAAAATAGAACAAAAGACAAAACAAAAAAACAAAACAAAAACACAACTTAACAGCAAAACAAGAAGCAAAACAAAACAAAAAACAAAAACAAAAGCAAACAGCATACAAAGCAAAACAAGACAAAAAAAGTAAAACAGAAAACAGAACAAAGCAAAAGACATATCAAAACAAAACAACTACTTAAAATGAATGTTCAGTGTGTTCAGGTGTGTTTGATTAGAGTTGGAGGGACTGAGGCTCTCCAGGACTAAAGCTGGCCCTAACTGATTTTTATTTAAACAGAGTGATAAGTGTTTTCACTGAAAATTCCAAATTGCACTTCAAATGTCCAGATGATACACTTAATTAACTGAAAAATGAAGTGTGGAATGTTGGACACTTCAAACTGTCACAGGAGGACAAGGAGCCATCTGAGTCCAATGGTAAAATGACAAAATAACCTTAGAAGATTCATTCACTAGACAGAGTACATAGTGCATTCGACTCTGCATGAAGAATATTGATTTGTTTGTGCATATTTCACACTTGTTTATATTGCATGGTTCTCTGGAATACTTGATTCTGATTGGTCAGTGATGGCAATCCGAGGTGTCATCCAGGTATTTGAGGCTGCCACTTCGTCCTGTCTCTCATATAACACTGCTGCGTTCTCTTGGTTCAGTCAAACACAACTGGTGCCATTTTGCGCCTAGTTACTGACTGTAGTTTAAAGAGCTGATAAAATATTTCAACTCAAATTAATATTGATGTCTAATTATTTACTTATGCAGCAAGTCGCTGTGGAATAAGCAGGATAATAAACATTCAGCCAGTTGTTATCGCAGGATAAACCCCTTCAGGGTGATACAAGATACTGATCAGTCTTTCAGGGTTTTTTTCTCCAATAACAACCGCCTGGCTGTACATTATTCCTCACATACTGTTTAGTCACATTGTAGTTGGAATGAACACAATAACACACAAACATCCCTAATGGCACGCAACACTGGGTGAAGATATAAATAACACAACAGCACTTGAACCTGTAAAGCCATCATATTACTTCACTAATGCATGATAGAAATTTGCTTCACACCTTGTTTTGTTGCCTGTGGCATTTTTAGTCAAATAAATACTTTCTAAATTGCAACACATGACCCATGGTGCACTCTAATAGATGCAGAAATCAAACAACTTACGTAACTGCTATGTGTTTACATGAGATTCATTTGTCAATAGATCTATAAAAAAGTTCAAAGTGACAAACAGAAAAAAAATGTGCTAAATCATTCACAACAATAAAAATCGTAACACTTTACAATGAGGTTCAGTTTGTTAACATTAGTAAACATTAGTATTTATTATATGTATAAATACACTACAGTTCATTGTTAATTGAAATAGTAGAAGTCAAATGTTTACATACACCTTGCAGAATCTTCAAAATGTTAATTATTTGACCAAAATAAGAGAGATCATACAAAATGCATGTTATTTTTTTTATTTAGTATTGACCTGAATGAGATATTTCAAATAAAAGATGTTTACATATAGTCCACAAGAGAGATTAATAGTTGAATTTATAAAAATGACCCTGTTCAAAAGTTTACATATGCTTGATTCTTAATACTGTTGTTACTTGAATGATCCAGAAAAAAACACAACTAAACAAAAGACAGAGCAAACAAGACATGAAACAAAACAAAAACATAAAACAGAACAAAACAAAAGACAAAAAAGCAAAAGACATATCAAAACAAAACAAAAAGAAAAAAAAACTACTTAAAATGAATGAAAACACAAAAGTATACAAAACAACAAATCAAGACAGCTAAACAAAACAAAAAAACATAAAAACAAAAGCAAACAGCAAAACAAAACAGAACAAGCTTAAAAATAAAGCAAAACAAGACAAAACAAAGTAAAACAAAAAAACAGAACGAAACAAAAGACATAAAAAACAAAGCAAAAGACATATAAAAAAAAAAAAAAAAAAAACATGTTACTTGAATGATCCACAGCTGTGTGTTTTTTTTTTTGTTTGTTTAGTGATAGTTGTTCATGAGTTTCTTTTTTGTCCTGAACAGTTAAACTCCCTGCTGTTCTTCAGAAAAACAGATCAGATTCCACAAATTCTTTGGTTTTTCAGCATTTTTATGTATTTGAACATTTCCAACAATGACTGTATGATTTTAAGATCCATCTTTTCACACTGAGGACAACTGAGATACTCATATGTAACTATTACAGAAGGTTCAAACACACACTGATGCTTCAGAAAGAAAAAACAATGCATTAGGAGCCGGGGGTGAAAACTTTTGAACAGAATGAAGATGTGTACATTTTTCGTATTTCTTATATTATTTTTTCATTTATTACTTTAGTACTACTACAGAAGATGCTTACATGTTTCCCAGAAGTCAAAATAAGTTAAATTTAATGTATTAAGTTAAACCCTGAATGTACAAATCTTCATTCTGTTCAAAAGTTTTCACCCCCAGCTCTTAATGCTTTGTTTTTCCTTCTGGAGCATCAGTGTGCGTTTGTACCTTCTGTGTAATAGTTGCGTCCCTCAGTTTTCCTCAGTGCAAAAAGATGGATCTCACAATCATACAGTCATTGTTAAAAGGGTTTAAATACACAAAAATGTGAAAAACCAACAAATTTGTGGGACCTGAAGGATTTTTCTAAAGACCAGCGGGCAGTTTAACTGTTCAGGACAAATAAGAGACTCATGAACAACTATCACTAAACAAAAAACACAGCTGTGGATCATTCAAGTAACAGCAGTGTTAAGAATCAAGTATGTAAACGTTTGAACAGGGTCATTTTTATAAATTCAACTATTATTTTCTCTTGTGGACTAACATCTTTTATGTGAAATATCCTATTCAGGTCAGAACTAAATTAAAAAATGACATGCATTTTGTATGATCCCTCTTTGGTAAAATAACATTTTGCAGATTCTGCAAGGTGTATGTAAACTTTTGACTTTAACTGTATATTTAAAAATATTTTGGTGCATTCTATTCAATACCATTTCAGCAGTCATGACTGTAATTATAAAGTAAAACAATAAAGATTGTAAACAAAATCTGACGTTAAAGACTCACTGTCCAGCTGAGGTTAAGCAATAACAACCTTGAACAAACTAACTTAACTAAATCTCTAAACTGCAAGACATGTCACACACACCCTTGAGCAACAGTACAAACTATGCTGACCTTGTATGACCCCAAAAAGGCAAATCACCCCCATTCCGTGAGTCGTGACACTTGACCTCTTAGGATTACAGTCTTCTACAAGCATGTGAGCTCTTGCCGCTTAGCAGATGTTTTTCATTCAAAGTGACTTACAGTACACTAATTACAGGAACACACTCCCCGGAGTGGCACGATTTAGAGGTTAAGTGCTCGGCTCAAGGGCACAAAAGCGACAGGAAAGAATTGTAATCTAAGTAGCCCTACAGTTTCAGGCTCAATCCTAAAACACCAGTTTGATTTTTGTCCCCACATTTGTAAAATCTATTTCAGATAAATCTAAATCTGGTTGGTCGCTTTACAAATCCATCAGTCTCTTCCTGTCAAAGTGGCCGGTTCTTGGTGAAAATATGCTGCGCTGTACACCAGACCTCATGCTGTTAGTCATTAGGCTAACAAAACTACTGAGCTACCAGCAGACTATATTTATTATTTCTTTATCTACTTTCTAGCAGGGAGGAAAGGGATTGTTCTCTGTTATTTGTGCAGCCACGCTGATACTGTACAATAAGTCTTTAATTTCCCAGAAGGGCAATGCGTTTGCATTAAAGATATTAAAAAATGACAACGTGCAAATGAAAAACACATAAAATCCAATCCCAAGGCCAATGTCCTCGATTAAATAGTAATGGAGAGTGGGGGAAAGCTGTGCCACTTTTTACTTAAGTTGTCCTCTAGGCAAGAGTAATGAGATATAATATTATTTCAGGATGTCTGCTATCAGCTGAAAACATCTATACTGAAGGAACATTGAAAAATCACTTACATGTGACAAATGTGAACATTAGAAAAACAATTTACTAAGGTTCTATGTCATTTCAAAGATTTATCTTGCTATGCATTCACTTTTCTATAACCCATTGAATTATATTTATAGTATTTAGTATACCCATTTAATATTCAGAATACGGATGAACCTTTTTTCAAACAGTATTTGCAGTAGTATTTGGCTGTATTTATATCAGCTCAAAAGTGTCAGTAGAATTTTTTTTAATGATTTTTTACAGAAGTTGTTTCTGCTTACCAAGGCTGCATTTATTTGATCAGAAATGCAATTTTATAATTTATAATTTTATCATTTAAAGTAACTGTTTTCTATTTTAATCTATTTAAAATTGTAATTTATTTCTGTGATTTAAAGCTGAATTTTATCCAGTCTTCAGTGTCCTTCAGAAATCAGTCTAATATGCTGATTTGCAGTTTAAACATTTTTAATTATTATAAATAGTGAAAAATACAGTTTTGCCGATTAGTATTTTTGTGGAAACTATGATACTTTCTTTTCAGAATTCTTTGATAAATAAAAAAAGTTTACAAGAACAGCTTTTATTTGAAATATAAGTATTGTGTAGCATTATGCCTTTACTCTCACGTTTGATCACTTCAATGTGTCCTTTCGGAATAAAAGTATTAATTACATTCAAAATATAAAATAAAAATTATTTAAATTTTAATTAAATTTAATTATTCTTTACAAAAGTTGTTTCTGCTCACCAAGGCTCCATTTATTTGATTAGAAATGCAATAAAAACTGTAATAGTGCATTCTGGAAACGGTAAGAGATTGTTTCTCTTCACTATCATGGCGAGCACTAGCAAATCGTTTAAGAGGTGTGTTAATCCGTGTCCACGTTATCTGATGCCTGATGACACACACGATCTTTGCGTGTTTAGGCGAAGAGCACGTACGCAATGTCCTTGAGGGGGCATTGTGTGTTCACTGTGAGCTTTTTCTATGAAGTGATCTCGTCTGTCTCTCTTTTCGAGGAAAGATGAGCGTTCATTTGTCCCTCGCGGTTCAAGTCCTGCCGCTGCCGAGGCGCGGAGGAAACTGAGCTCGTGGGGGTCGCAAATCAATCTAGCTAACGAGCTGGAAAAGGGGCTTTCTCCTTCTCACTCGTTATCTAGAGACGAGAACGAACTCCTGGCTGATGATGACGCCATTTCTTTGACGTCATCGGATCCTGGTGCGAGTGCTCTTCTGGGTTCTACCCAAGATGAGCAGCAAGGGCTGGATGAGGACGAGGAGGCTGAGGCTGAGTCCTCTCAGCCTTCCTGCCCTGCATACTAGGAGCTGCTACAGGATATGGACCGCGCCACAGCAAGGCTTGACTTGCCGTGGAAGCGGGCTAGAAGGGTGGTGCCGTGGGGTCGCCTCGATGAGCGCTACCTTTCAAACCATAACCTCCCGGCTCCAGTGAGCCTCCCATTCCTTCCTGATCTTCATTTGGAGATCGAGAAGGTCTGGAAAAAGCCGTATTCTTCCCGCATCCATAGTTCGTCACTGGCGAACTATGCGAACATCGAGGGAATGCGTGATCACGGCTATGAGAGGATGCCCCCCGTTGAAGAGATGCCAGCCTGCTATCTTTCCATGGGGCAGGCATCCTCTCTCAAGGCTCCCTCCTTGCCTTCTGCGGCCCTTCAAATGACATCACGGCTGAATGGCAAGGCGTATGCAGCAGCAGGTCAGGCGGTAGGTGCGCTGTACACTATGGCGGTGATCAAGCTTACCAGGCCGATCTGCTGAAGGACCTGGATAAAGGTCAGGGACTTTTCCCTGACGAGGTAGCAGAGCTTCGTAGCACCACAGATCTTGCTCTTCATGCCACCAAGCAGGCCGCTACACACATGGGAAGGCTTTCTTCTCGACGCACTGGTTTCGCCCTCTGAGCTTTTCGGTGTCTCCGTTGAGACGGTGGTCGAGAAGTTCAGAGAAGCGAAGATGCGCTCAGCTGCCTTTAAATCCTTCATTCCACGAAGGACCAGGTTTGAGTCCGAACATCATAGGGGTCCTGCTCCGTCTCCTTCTGAGGAACTGAGACGAGTTCAGAAGGCTAATGTTGCAGCCCGTGCCCCTCCCCCGCCTGCAGGTAGGTCTAGGAGGCAACGTGGGCCGAGGGGTGTCAGGCAGGACCTGAGGGAAGTGATCCAGGCGAGACAGCGTTCTCGCATGGATCAGAGCAAGACTTAAAATTCTTGCTCCATTCCAGTCTGGCCCCTGCATTAATTCCCCTGTTTCCACTATCACCTAACTACGGTTAGGTTGGAGCTTCCTGCATGCTCCCCGGACCTATGATGTTTTTGGTGGTTCTTACTATGTTAAGAAACCCTGATTACTGATGGTCTGGAACTACCTATGGAGGCTACTTCTGGGGAAATCTGCCTTTAACAACGTTCAGGACATTTTATGGGTGAGTACGATCCATTTCTTTCATTAAAGAAATTTTTATTCTGGATGTTGTGTTTATTCCTTTCAGGAAAGGAATATTGAAACTCCAACGAGTACCCCTCCCTCTGGTCTCTGGCTATGGTCATGGTGGTGTTCGTCCTCCAACAGAATAGACACCTACAGAACAGGTTTCCCCACCTTCAGTGGTTAAACATAGGGACTTCCCTTCAGATAGGTAAGCTTCTTAAAATTGTCATTTTAGGTTTGCCCTGGCATGTTAAACTCTGTTTCAGGTCTGCGCGTGAGAATCCCCTTTGTGTCCACTCCTAAGTGAACTGATTGATGCAACCCCTCATGAGGAGGCTTCATCACAGGATTCCCCTGGACCCTGTTTATGATGACTCAGAGGAACTCCCTCTTTGCCTCTTGTTTCTCTGGAAACGGAGCCTTCCTAACCTGCTGAGGCAGGAGTTCGCTTAAGTGGTGTGTCAGCAAGCCACCCCCACAAACAATATGCCCGAGGACAGGGGAAGTGCTCAAACCACCCAGATGTGTGGATGCTCCCTTTTTCTGTGGAAAAGGTTTATTTATGAGCGCCACTTGGTGCCTAACACCCTTTTTAGCCTTGTGGGGAGGGGGGGTCGAATGCTTGGTAGAAGATTCTAACTCAATGATGTGGGTACGCTGCCCTTTATCCTGAGCGCCACTCTGTGCCTCTGAGCCCATCTCTTGTACCTCAGGGTCGATTCTCTCTCCTCAGGCCTTGGTTCACTTCCCTTTCTACGGAAAGGTCCCCTGTAGTGTCAAACCGTTAGGATGGTTTTCCTCCCTGGTTTTCAGGGTTAGGAGCCTGTCCTCATGATTCATTTCTGGATCTCCCAGAATTCTACGAGGCACATCCAGTGCTCCCCTTTCTGAGGAAAGGGTCTATTTAGAGCATAGGTACTCATGTTCCTCCCTGTGCGCAGGGACTGGAACCTACCTTACAGCTCCCCTACTGTCTAGGGTTCCTTCAGAGCACCATTCCCAGGTGGCAAGTCTTCCTCCCTCCTTAGGGCTGGGAGTCTACCCTGGGTAGACTTATGAGAGTAACACCCTCTACAAGGACGTTGGTATGCCCCCCCACCCCCTTTTCAGAGGTTCACTAAAACTGAGCACCACTCCTTGGTGGCTGAGCTTTCCTCCCTGCTTCAGGGTTAGGAGCTTGTCCTTCATGCTTCAGGCCTACAACTCTCCTCTCAAGCCTTGTAATCTGGGTATATGCTCCACTTTGCGAAGGGTACCAATTAGAGCAATTGCTCCTGTCGGTTTACGCCAGCTCCCCTTCTATGAAGGGTTCTCTATGAGCGCTAACCCACCTTTGTGCAAGGTTGCCTGACTTTGGGTCGAGTATCATACTCCAGCTTTTCACAGGCTATGTGGACCGGGCTGTGAATGCTCCCCCTTCTCATTAAGGGCTCCCCTGAGAGCAGTGCCCCCTTCTGGATGTGCGATCCTCCCTGTGGCTCAGGGTTAAGAATCTGTCCTCTACTGTCATCCACTGTTACAGGATGGTCTTAGTTCCATGTCTACCTCTGTTGACAGGCAGCCTGCGAGCTTCTGTCCTGAGTGGGGTGTAGTGTTGCTCCCCTCATCTGAGGGTCAACCCCTTCTTCTATCTCTTTAGACAGCATGGAGCTAGTAGTGAAACCCCCTGGGAAAACACTCTCCTTAAATCCGATCATTTTGGTAAGTGTCCCACGCTACGCCTGGGCATCTTCCTAAAAATCCACAAGAGTGGTAAGTGCACATACATTTGGGGCACTTTTGTAAAATCCACATGTGTGGTAAGTTCCCACCAAGCTATAGGTTCTTTCTTTAAATCCTTTACTGTATGGGTCACGCGTCTTCACTTCGTTCCCATTTTTGGAGTTGACTTAAAACCCCGGTCCCCTGGGTTCAACTCTCCAGATATCACTGCTGATATCTACCGACCATCCGCTATTCAGGGCATGTCACTGCGAGTGGCCCCTTTCTGAACGGTCCCAGGACAGGTCCGCTGCTCTCATATGAGAGTCAGCTCCTGAGGGAACTAGACCCTAGGTTACGGTAGCTCCTTGTTCTGACAAGTCTAAGTCTACTGAAACTTAGCCGTTTCACCCCGAAGGAATTCCCTAATTCCAAGCCTTGAGCTGTGCCCTGGGCTCTCCCCATCCAGGTAAGTGGGTAACAGTTCAGGCCTTTGGCCGTGGGGGACAACGTCCTGACAGCCGTCACCGCCTCCCAACAGGGGCAATTCTTCTCAGAATTGATGCTTAGTGCTCGCTGTCATAGCATGCACTCCCCTCAGCATGGCAGCATGGGTATATCCGTTCCCCTAAAGCGCCCTCTAGAGGACGCAGTGAGAGTTCCCTTCGAAAGGGAACGTCTCTAGGTTACGTATATAACCTTGGTTTCCTGAGAACAGGGAACGAGACACTGCGTCCTCTAGACTCTTCGCCATGCCTCGGACGATAAGCTTCAGATGCTGAAGATGTGTTGTGTTGCACCGGCGCCGCTTTATGTTATGGTCGCCCGGTAGTGACGCAGAGGGCAGCGACGTTCGCGCCGCGGTGACGTCATACGCTGTCGCCGGCCATTTCATGTAGTTTTTCTATGTATTCTTCAGACACGAGTCACGCTGTGCCTGCGGCGTTCCCCTAAAAGTATTCTTCAGACACGAGTCACGCTGCGCCTGCGGCGTTCCCCTAAAGCGCCCTCTAGAGGACGCAGTGTCTCATTCCCTGTTCTCAGGGAACTGAGGTTACATACATAACCTAGAGACGTTTTGCCGATTAGTATTTTTGTGGAAACCATGAAACTTTATTTTGTAGCATTATAAATGCCTTTACTCTTCTACACTTTAATGTGTCCTTTCTGAATAAACAGGGTTTCTGAAGGTTTTATGAGGGTAAATTTAAGACTTTTTAAAGATCTTTTTAAGACAAACTAAATTTAAGGGAAAAAAGGGAAAACAATACAGCAAAAGCAATCACAACAAGCAACAAACACCTGTGCTTCTTACTTAAAAAAAATTCAGGAGCACCTTCTAATTAATAATTAAAAAATCTGAGTCGCATGCAGTAGTTTTCAAGTGTTTCATGAAAATTAATGCCATTATCATATGAATTTAATATTTACTGTTCTCATTTAAGACCTTTCCAAGGCCTTAATTCATGGAAAAGCAATTTAAGACTTTTTAAGACTTTTTTAAGACCAGCGGAAACCTGATAAAAGTATTAATTTCATTAAAAAATATAAAATTAAAGTCATAAAAGCCATGCAGCGTACTCAATGGAACTTCAGTATCCTTTATATAATAAATAATAAATCCTTCATCCATAATTCATCAGTGATGTAAACTTGGCCGACTAAAATAGCACAATTTAAATCAAAGAAGGTCGGCTGAGATCGCTTCATAAGGCTGACCATTTGAGCTACTCAATAAGCGAAGGAACAAACGAGAGGGAAATCCTCCATGGAAAGAGTTCAGAGGATCCATTAAAACAGTCTGTTCCTTCCAAGAAACAAATGTAAGGGTCTGTGGAGGGACACCAGTTGTTTTGTGAAAACTCACACTTTTCATTTTGTTCCAGAATCTCCGAAAAGGTCAGAAAAAATGCAACACAAGAACGCTTTCACCACAGTCTAGTTAGCATTAAAAATCCTGCTCTTTAAAAAGAACAATCTTTGGTTACACTTCTTACAGAATTAGTTCTGTTCAATGAATCAGTTGATCCAGTTTACAAAAATTGAACATTTTGCATTGACTCTTTAGTATCCATTTATTCTAATTGCATAGAAAATATCACTATATTACTCAAAATATCTTCTTTTGTCTCATACAAGTTTGGAATGATATGAGGGTGAGTCAATGATGACAGAATCATTTTCATTTTCGTGGTAAGCTATTCATTTAAGCACAAATCTATGTTCAATGAGAGAGTTCAAGCACTTCTGTTGCTGCACAATGTCTATTGTCTTTTCGTCTGAAACTCTGAACATACTTTTGGTTTTTAAAGCCTTGAGCTGAGGGAAGGACCAGTCATTGCATTTACAAACCCATTTGGTTTTTCTTACATCATGCCAAAAGAGACAAATAGAAAACAGAATTTGTCTTGCTGTTCAGAAATAAGAATCTGATGACCATGACATGAAGACATATATACAAAACTACACTGTATGTCTACACAGACGATGTTGTGAAACTTATCTACAAAGACTATTCAGATTGGTTATAATGTCACAACCATGAGCTCATTAAAATATGACCTCCATATTTACAAATGATCAGTTATGGGATAGTTTTTAATACTCAGAGTAAGGACTTAAAGGGATAGTTCATCCAAAAATGAAAATTCTATCATTAGTTACTCACCCTCATGTCGTTCCAAACCTGTAAGTTTTTTGTTCATCTTTAAAACACAAATTAAGATATTTCTGATGAAGTCTAAGATCTTTCTGACCCTGCATAGACAGCAACACAACTGACACGTTCAAGGCCCAGAAAGGTAGTAAGGACATCATTAAAATAGTCCATGTGACATCAATGGTTCAACCTTATTTTTATGAAGCTATGAGAATACCTTTTGTGTGCAAAACTAAAATTACTTTATTCAACAATTTCTTCTCTTCTATCTCCGTTTTTATGCCCATTCTGAAGTATCACATTAGAAACAAGAAAAAACAAGACCCTTAACTCGCAAAAAAAGTTTTTATGCTTGCTTGAGGAAGTTTCTGACTTGTACGTTTTACAGGTACAGCAAGAAAAACAGCTTGTTTAACTTTTTGGGGTGTAGTGTAAAAAATTTAATTTAAAACTGACCATTTTTGATGCAAAATCTTTGACTAACATTATAAGTTATAAAATTACTACTTAAAAATTACTAATGCGTTTGAAAAAACCTTTTATGCTCATCAAGGCTACATTCATAGCATCATTCCTCCAGTCTTCAGTGTCATGATCCTTCAGAAATCATTCTAATATGCTGATTTGCTGCTCAACAATCATTTCTTTTTATCAATGAAATATTTTAGTTGAAATAGCGATGCATTTTTTTTTTCAGGATTTTTTTCAGAACTCTTTTGTAACGTAAATATCTTTACTGACTCATTTGATCAATTTTATGCGTCCTTGCTGAATAAATGTATTAGTTTCTTAAAAAAAAATAACTGATCCCAAACTTTTAAACATTAGTGTAAGTAAGAAATTTAATTCACTTGTCTAAACAATCATATACAGTTGAAGTCAAAAGTTAACACCTTGCGGAAATGCAAAATGTTATTTATTTGACCAAAATAAGAGGGATTATACAAAATGCATGTTATTTTTTATTTAGTACTGACCTGAATAAGGTATTTCACATTAAAGATGTTTACATATAGTCCACAAGAGTAAATAATAGTTACAATTATAAAAATGACCCTGTTCAAAAGTTTATATACACTTGATTCTTAATACTGTGTTGTTACCTGAATGATCCACAGCTGTGTGTTTGTTTGTTTTTAGTGATAGTTGTTCCCTTGTTTGTCCTGAACAGTTAAAATTCCTGCTGTTCTTTAGAACAATCCTTCAGGTCCCACAAATTATTTGTTTTTGTTTATTTCAGCATTTTTGTGTATTTGAACCCTTTCCAACAATGACTGTATGATTTTAAGATCCATCTTTTCACTAGGGTTGTGCCGATAGACGATAGAATGTGTGGGACCTGAAGGACTTTTCTGTAGAACAGCAGACAGTTTAACTGTTCAGGACAAACAAGGGACTCATGAACAACTATCACTAAACAAAAAAAAACAGCTCTGGTTCAACTCAGTGTTAAGAATCAAGTGTATGAAAACTTTCGAATGGGGTCATTTTTCGATTATTATTTTCTCTATTATTTCTCTAAATAAAAAATAACATTTGTATTATCCCTGGTGAAAAAAACAGCTAAAACCAGCCTAGGCTGGTTGGCTGGTTTTAGCTGGTCAACCAGCCTGGTTTTAGCTGGTCATAGCTGGTCGTCAGGCTGGTTTTAGAGGGGTTTTGGCCATTTTTCCAGCCTGGCCAGGCTGGTCAGGCTGGTCTTAGCTGGTCAGGCTGGAAAACCACCAGCTTAAACCAGCTTGGCCAGGCTGAGAGACCAGCTAAAACCAGCCACTTCCAGCTTAAACCAGCTAAAACCAGCCAACCAGCCTAGGCTGGTTTTAGCTGTTTTTTTTCACCAGGGATCTCTCTTATTTTGGTCAAATACTTAAAATTTTGCAGATTCTGCAAGGTGTATGTAAACTTTTGACTTCAACTGTAATCGTACACTAAAATATCAAAATGTTTGTTTGAGCACCTTTACACTGCCTCAACCAATGGAGTAAGTTTGGAGCAGAAATATGTGACTCGAAAACTACCATTACATCTGCAACTCACAGAAATTTCACACTTCATTACAGCCATTTTCTATATAAAACAAATAAAAATGGAGAAAGCCAGAGTCCTTTTGGGCACTTATGGAGGTTTAGAGCTTGTTTGACAAGCTGTCATTCAACCTGAGTGCTCTGGCATCTATCAGGTAACAGGGAAGCGGGCGTTAGGAGAAGCAGAGCGAAGTTAAACCTGAGGCACTGGAGGAAGGGTTGAGCACCAACGGGCTGGTGGACAGCGTGGTCAGGACGGTGGCGGCCATCACCTCTTTATCAGCAAGACCAGAAGACCTGCTGTTAATAAAGAGAGAGAGAAATGAGGTTTACAAATCACTGACATCTTAAGACCTGGATCAACTAAAAGCAATTACGTCAAGCAGAGCCAGATGGTTTAACGCACTCTCACAACAACATAAAACAGCACACATTTGTGCATTCTCTCTCTCTTGCTCTGAGTGGCCGTTTTCTCTGTCCCACAGTAAACACTTCTCTCGGCCGTATCGCAGCTCCCTGCTGCACTGAACTCCTCACGGGTAATGGAAAATTCCAGCAAAGTAATAAACACTAGCGCTAGGCCTCTGGTGTATGCCCACACAGCACAGCTCGATTATCAACTGTATTTATTCAGCGTGTGTGTGGGAGACAGTTTACTCGTGTTTGTAAATCAACACCAGGATTTAATGTGCGGCTGAATGAAACGCTCTATTAACTGTTTGGTGTCTCGCTCACAGGTGAAATTCAGCTTTGAGCTGTGTATTTATACTGCATGTTCATGATTGATGGCTGTTATATTGGATCCCAGTGAAAGAGAGGGAAAAGGGGAGGGATTGCACAGAGATCAGAGAGTGAGTGAGTGTTAGCGGACATTAGATTTAAATATTTATGCAAATTAGAAAAGTTTAAATAAGATTACGGCACATGTTGATTCAACAAACACAACTACACAACATTAAACAAATATTATGTTAGAAATTCAACTCTTGTCAAAAGTAAACTATTTAGATTCTAGTTCAAAGAGATCATTCTCCAAATGTCATATAAATTTATTATTTGTAATTTGCATAAAATGTGGCACATTTGATGCCAGCTGGAACCATGTCTGTTAAATAATAAAATAATATATTTTTTACAAATAATAATTTTCATGAATTGATATAAACAGTGTTGAGGAAAGTTACTTTTAAAAGTAATGCATTACAATATTGAGTTACTCTCTAAAAAAGTAACTAATTACATTACTTAGTTACTTTTTATGGAAAGTAATGTGTTATGTACTTTTGCATTACTTTTTAAATCTAAGCAGAGCTTGCTTGTTTGTTTTTAATATAAAAAGTTCTATTTTTGCCAAATGTAAAAACCTTTTCACAGCAAAAGCCTCAGGCTTAGAGAAAAGTAGACCACAGAAGACAAAATGTCAACTCTTCAGCAATAAAAAAAGGAAAACAAATGTTAGATTATCTTAAGTAAGTTTTGCTTATTAGTATGGATGAATTGGATCATCGAAGGTCGGCAGAAAAGACATTAGTTAATAAAATGGGATTAAACACATAAAGGATATTTGTATTATTTAACATATTTAATTATTGCAGGTTTGCAACAATTAAGTTCAATTTCACAGTTCTTATTATTTTCGAGGAATACTGTATCTGTTTTTTAGTGAGTGAGATGAATTTATGCATGTTCACATTTGTGACCCTGGACGACAAAACCAGTCATAAGGTTAAATTTGACAAAACTGAGATTTATACATCATATGAAAGCTCAATAAATAAGCTTTCTATTGATGTATGGTTTGTTAGGATAGGACAATATTTGGCTGAGATACATCTATTTGAAATCAGAAATCTGAGGATGCAAAAAAATCAAAAAGACTGAGAAAATCACCTTTAAAGTTGTTCAAATTAGGTTCTTAACAATGCATATTACAAATCAAAAATTACATTTTGATAGGTTTACAGTAGGAATTTTACAAAAAATCTTCATGGAACATGAACTTTACTTAATTTCTTAATGATTTTTGGCATAAAAGAAAAATCTAAAATTTTGACCCATGCAATGTGTTTTTGGCTATTGCTACAAATATACCCCAGCGACTTAAGACTGGTTTTGTGGTCCAGGGTCACATTTATTCTAGAACTAAAGTAACATCTTACTCACGATTTGTCTCAACATGGGGACAGGAGAGCTTTTGATCAATAAATGGGGGGGGGGGGTAACTGGCATTACTTATCTGAAAAAGTAACTCAGATATTTCCTTGTCAATTAAAAAGTAATGCGTAAATAGTTACTTGGAAAAAGTTATATTATTACGTAACTTGCATTTCTTATTAAGAATATAATTTCATTAAAAATAATAATAAAAATAAAAACGTAAAGGTATAGTTCACCCAAACAATTTAAATTTGCTCACCCTTATGGCGTTTCTTTTGTGGAACATATTGATTACATTGTTGAAAACATTTTTCTGAGAGTGTAAGTAATGTTATGTTTATTTTACCAACATGATGTGTCTGGGACATGAATTTACATTTGAATCTGAAAAACAAATTCATTACACCACTGCACACCACTAAACCCTGGACCACAAAACCAATCATAAGGGTATTTTTTTGAAATTGAGATTTACACGTCAGCTGAAAGCTAATAAATAAGCTTTCCATTGATGTAAGTTTTGTTAGGATATGACTATATTTGACAGAGATACAACTATTTGAAAATCTAGAATCTGAGGGTGCAAAAAAAAAATCGAAATATTGAGAAAATATTTAAAGTTGTCCAAATGAAGTTCTTTACGGAAGCCTGTTTCCGTAAAAAAAAAAAAAAAAAGATTATTGCAACTTTTTATCTTACATTTCTGACTTTTTTTCTCAGAATCACATGATACAAACTCGCAATTGCGAGTTATAAAGTCATAATTGTGAGCGTAAACTTGCACTTCTGAGAAATAGTCAGTAATTATTGATATAAACTCACAATTGTCAGTTATAAAGTCAGAATTGCATGATATAAACTCGCAATTCTGAGAAATAGTCACTAATGCATGATATAAACTCACAATTGTGAGTTATAAAGTCAAAATTCTATATATAAAGTCGCAATTCTGAGAAATGAAGTCAGAATTGCATGATATAAACTCACAGTTCTGAGAAATAGTCACAATTGTGTGATACAAACTCCAAGTTATAAAGTCAAAATTCAATATATAAACTTCATTTCTCACAATTGAGTGATATAAACTTGCAATTCTGAGAAATAGTCACTAACGCGTGATATAAACTCCCAATTGTGAGTCATAAAGTCAGAATTGCGTGATAAATAGTCACAATTGCATCATATAAACTCCCAATTGTGATATAA
Source organism: Garra rufa (assembly GCF_049309525.1). Classification (NCBI taxonomy): domain Eukaryota; kingdom Metazoa; phylum Chordata; class Actinopteri; order Cypriniformes; family Cyprinidae; genus Garra; species Garra rufa. The sequence continues at coordinate 6,661,901 of NC_133378.1, read as the reverse complement.
ACTTGCAATTCTGAGAAATAGTCACTAACGCGTGATATAAACTCGCAATTCTGAGAAATGAAGTCAAAATTGTGAGATATTAACTCAATGTAAACATATCATTTTTTTTCTCCTCAGAACTGGACTTTATAACTCAGACGGAGTTTATATCTCACAATTGCTAGAAAAAAGTCAGAATTGCGAGTTTATATCTAGCAATTCTGACTTTATTTCTTGCAATTGTGGGTTTATATCCTGTAATTCGGACTTTATAACTTGAATTGTGCATTTATATCTCACAGTTCTGAGAAATTTATATGATTTATATGATGCAATTCTGAGAAAAAAAAGAGATGTAAACCTGAAACTGCAAGAAAAAAAGAGAATTGTGAGATATTATAAAATATTTTTTGTTTGTGAAACAGGCTTCCATAGTTCTTAGCAATGCATATTACTAATCAAAAATTAAGTTTTGATATATATTAATGATAGGAAATTTACAAAATATCTTCATGATCTTTACTTAATATCCTAATGACTTTTGGCATAAAAGAAAAATCATTTTAACCCATACAATGTATTGTTGGCTATTGGTACCTGTGCTACTTAAGACTGGGTTTGTGGTCCAGAGTTGCATGTATATTACAGCTGAAAATTAAAGTAATTAACAAAAACTGTAACAGTATATAAATAATGCTAGAATAACACTGGTATGGAAGCAATGTGAAACATGATGTAAATCAAGATTACCAGTGAATAATAATGTAAATTTTGGTCTGTTTGTCACACAAATTTATTTCATGAGTATCATAGAAATCATATGGTCAATATTTCAGTCCTTTAAAAAATGTTTTTAAGTTCGACAGCCCTTTTGCCCTTTTATTTCCACTGTGTGGAAAGCCTGAATATTCTGCTAAATGTCTTTTTTGTTGTTGTTGTTCCACCACACAAAAACAAAGTCATACAGATTTGAAATGAGATGAAAGTTTCACAATTTTCTGGTGGTGAACTACTCCTCAAAGTCAACTACCTATTTCAACATCCATAATTACGTAATTTTTGAGCCACGCTAGAGAATCATGGGTTATAGAGGCGTTGGGGTAATGAGATTCTTCCCCTCGTCTGATCCTCTCCGCCCTGAACACAGCAGCACTGATCTAAGCACAGAAACCGACACAATGCTAAGCTGTGTCTCTGTCTTATATAATCAAAAAGATCCCACTCACACTCCCTCATATTCCCTCATAATTTCATGAAATATGCTCTCTCTGCCTGACAAACACACACACACACACACACACACACACACACACACACACACACATGTTGGGTTTACATGTTTTATGGGGACATTCCATAGGCGTAATGGTTTTTATAAGGTACCAACCGTACTTTCTATGGCCCTACACCTACCCTACACCTAAACCTAGCCCTCACAGGAGATTGTGCACACTTTTACTTCCTCAAAAAAACTCATTGTGCCTGATTTATAAGCCTGTTTCCTCATGGGGACCTGAGAAATGTCCCCACAAGGTCAAAATCTACTGGTATTACTATCCTTGTGGGGACATTTGGTCCCCACAACGTGATGAATACCGGGTACACACACACACACACACACACACACACACACACACACACACACACACACACACACACACACACACACACACACACACACACACACAGATGCAGATGCCGGGTTTCTGCCCCCCCGCCTGCCTGCTTTGGCAACCCAACCAGAGCAAACTGGTTTGGAGTAGCTCTGAAAGCCAAGCCCAGAGACTTGGCAGGGCTGTCAAACTTTTTTCCTTTATCTGGGTCAACTTCCAAAAATCTTTCTATCGCTGAAAGAAAAAAGAAAAGAAAAAAAAACAACAAAAAAACAAGCAGTGGATTAGAAGCAGACAGACTAAGGAACATAAATAAAATATGAAGTTCTGCCTCGTTTTACGAGAGAAGAGAGAGGAATGACAGAAACAGACTTAGGCAAAGAAAAAAACAATGAGTTTTGGAAAAAGAGGAGAGGAGAGTAGAGGAGAGGAGAGGAGAGGAGAGGAGAGGAGAGGAGAGGAGAGGAGAGGAGAGGAGAGGAGAGGAGAGGAGAGGAGAGGAGAGGAGAGGAGAGGAGAGGAGAGGAGAGGAGAGACTCTCTGCCTCTAGAGGCAAAGAAAATGACACACATAGATAACAGTACTATGCTGTTTTTTTAAAGACGGTGTGTGTGTGTGTGTGGGTGTTGCTTTCAAATATAACTTGCTACATATATATTCTTATGCAATACTAAAAAAAAAACAGCATAATCCACCTCCAGTCAGTGTTTTGATCAAGACTGTCGGAAACATGCAAACATACACCTACATATTCACATTGAATGCACTCTCCACACACACACACACACACACACACACACACACACACACACACACACACACACACACACACGCACACGCACACACGCACAATTCACTAGACAGACTGTTTTTATATGGAATTAATTATTATTATTAAATATATTATATATAATGTATATATTAAATTAACAATATTTATAATACTTCCTTCAAATGAGAATGTCTTGTCATTGCAATGTCACAGCAATGTTGTGTCCAAACTATTAAGTACATAAACACATTTATATACACTACCAGTCAAAAGTTTTTGCACAGTATGATTTTTAATGTTTTTTTTTTTTTAAGAAAACGCTCACCAATCTTGATCCAATCATTTATTTGATCCAAAGTACAGCAAAAACTGTTTTTACTAATTAAAATAACAGCTTTCTATTTAAATATGTTTTCAAATGTAATTTATTTCTGTGATCAAAGCTAAATTTTCAGCATAATTTTTCCAGTCTTCAGTGTCACATGATCCTCCAGAAATCATTCTAATATGCTGATTTGCTGTTCATTATTGTTATTATTATTATTAATTATAGGTTTTATAGAAATTATAGAAATGAATGCTTTTATTTAGCAAGGATGCTTTAAATTGACCAAAAGTGATGATAGAGACATTTATAATGTTACAAATGAATTCTATTTCAGATAAATGCTGTTCTTCTGAACTTTCTATTCATCAAAGAAACCTGAAAAAAGTCTACTCAGCTGTTTTCAACATGATAATGATAATAAATGTTTTTTTGAGCAGCAAATCAGCATATTAGAATGATTTCTGAAGGATCATGTGACTGGAGTAATGATGCTAAAAAAAAATCAGCTTTGAAAATGTATTCAAAATGTATTCAAATCGAAAACAGCTATTTTAAATAGTAAAAATATGTCAGAATGTTACTGTTTTTGCTGTATGTTGGATCAAAAAAATGCAGGCTTGGTGAGCAGAAGAGACTTCTTTAAAAAAAAAAAAAAATACTGTTCAAAAACTTTTGACTGGTAGTGTATGTGAATCATAAAAATGTCAAATTAAAATAAATCATTAAAAATAGCATCCATTAAAAAAATAATAATAAAATAAAACTATATAAAACATATTTATTTGTTTACCTGCATGTCATGTGACCATTAACCAACGTCACAAAATTGTGAACATGCAAATGTTATAATTACAGTAAATAATAATATAATTTATTTCAAAATCTCAGTGGGGCTCTCAACTAAATATATTAGGTGAAAGTGGTTCAGCTGATAAAAAACAAATTTGTGAATGCCTGCATTACATGTACAAAAAAATAATAATAATAATACATTTGTGGATTTTAATGTGATTAAAAGTGAAAAAGCCTTCCAAAGACATAATTATACATGGTTAAATAACCTACTGAGTGATAATTCAAATAACAATTGTTGTGTTCATCAGTAGTTGATGCAATGTTAAAACCTGAAATGATTTTTGTAAATCCAGTGTTGAAATATTGTGACTAATGACTAGTCTATGTGTGCATGCCAACAGTACTGGAAGACTTTTCGAGTGTATATAAGTGGTATACTATTTCAGAAAGGAGCATTTCAAAGATGAAAAACAGGAATTAGGGGGAATCAATAAATTATGAATTATTTATTTCACAACCTGAATAAAAAAAGTCAGAATTGTGAGATATAAACCTGCAATTAAAAAAAAAAAAAAGAATTGCAAGATAGAAACTATCAATTGCGATAAAGTCAGAATTGCGAGTTTTTATCTTGCAATTCTGACTTAATTTCTCACAATTGTTAGTATATATGACGCAATTCTGACTCTATATCTTGAGTTTATCTCTCAATTCTGACTTTATAAAATGCAATTGCGAGTTTATCGTTCAATTCCCAGAAAAAAGTCAGAATTGCGAGAAAAAAGTAATAATTGCAAGATATAAACATGCATTCGCAAGAAAGTCAAAATTATGAGTTATCTTGCAATTCTGACTTAATTTCTCGCAATTGTTAGTATATATTATGCAATTCTGAGAAAAATTCAGAATTGCGACTTTATATCTTGCAATTCTGACTTTATATCTTGAGTTTATCTCATAATTCTGACTTTCTAAAATGCAATTGCGAGTTTATCGTACAATTCTCAGAAAAATGTCAGAATTGTGAGAAAAAAGTCAGAATTGCTAGATATAAACATGCAATCGCAAGAAAGTCAAAATTGTGAGTTTTTATCTTGCAATTCTCACTTAATTTCTCGCAATTGTTAGTATATATTATGCAATTCTGAGAAAAAGTCAGAATTGTGACTTTATATCTTGCAATTCTGACTTTATATCTTGAGTTTATCTCATAATTCTGACTTTCTAAAATGCAATTGCGAGTTTATGTCTTACAATTCTAAAAAAGAGTCAGAACTACGAGATACTGTATAAACTTGCAATTGCGAGAAAGTCAGAATTGCTAGTTTTTATCTCGCAATTCCGACTTTATTTCTCGCAATTGTTAGTGTGTATCACGCAACTCAGAGAAAAAAGTCAGAATTGTGACTTTATATTTCGCAATTCTGACTTTATCTCTTAATTCTGACTTTATAAAATGCAATTGTGAGTTTATTGTACAATTCCTGGAAAAATTTTAGAATTGCAAGATTTTATCTCGCAATTCTGACTTAATTTCTTGCAATTGTTAGTTTATATGCTGCAATTCTGATAAAAAAAAGTATGAATTGTGACTATATCTCGCAATCCTGACTTTATATCTTGAGTTTATCTCATAATTCCGACTTTATAAAATGCAATTGTGAGTTTATATCTTAATTCTAAAACAAAAAATGTCAGAATTGTGAGAAAAAAGTCAGAATTGCGAGATATACACTAGCAATTGCGAGAAAGTCAAAATTGCGAATTTGCGAGTTTTTATCTTGCGATTCTGACTTAATTTCTTACAATTGTTAGTATATATCACGCAACTCTGAGAGTGAAAATTGTAACTTTATATCTCACACTTCTGACTTTATCTCTCAATTCTGACTTTAGAAATGCAAATGCTAAGAAAAATGTCAGAATTGCGAGATATAAACTTGCAATTGCAAGAAAATCAGAATTGCTGTTTTTTATCTCGCAATTCTGACTTAATTTCCCACAACTGTTAGTATATATCACGCAACTCTGAGAAAGAAGTCAGAATTGTGATTTTATATCTCGCAATTCTGACTTTATATCTTGAGTTTATCTCTCAATTCTAAGACTTTATAAAATACAATTGCGAGTTTATCGTACAATTCTCCGAAAAATGTCAGAATTGTGAGAAAAAGGTCAGAATTGCGAGATATAAACATGCAATCGCAAGAAAGTCAAAATTGTGAGTTTTCATCTTGCAACTCTGACTTAATTTCTCGCAATTGTTAGTATATATCACAAACTCTGAGAAAAGTCAAAATTGTGACTTTATATCTCGCAATTCTGACTTTATATCTTGAGTTTATCTCTCAATTCTGACTTTCTAAAATGCAAATGCGAGTTTATGTCTTATGGTGCGTTCACAGCGGACGCGAATGAAGCGGCAAGCGCGAGTGATTTACATGTTAAGTCAATGCAAAGACGCCATCCTGTGGCGCGAAACGCACGAATGAGGCGGTGCGCATTGAGCGTTAAGCGATTGCCGCGCAAAACGCGCGAGTTAAAAAATCTGAACTTTGGCGAAAATCCGCGCCGCGTTAACCAATCAGCAGCTTGCTCTAGTAGTGACGGAGGCAGAAATCCGAAACAACAATGGAGGACAAAATCACCGTTGCTGTCTGTGGTTACTCGGAGCTGTACGATACATCTTTGTACTTTTATAGAAACAGGAATAAAAAGGATCTTGCTTGAAAGAAAGTGAGTGAAGGGGTCAGACAATCTGGTAAGTTTTAAAAAACGCTCTTTACTCAATTTGACCTACATATACATTCATATTGAGACTACAAGCAAGCTAAAGCTGGCAAATTGAGCTCATTCACCTATTTTACAACTCCTTTCCCGCTGACGAGTGGCAGAAGCCCCTCCCATGATGCGAATTTGCGTCTGTTGTGAAGTAAATGTCACGCGCGAATGACGTGAATTGTATGTGCGAATGAAGAGAGTAAACTTAAATGTTCAAGCGTCCAACTACGCGCGAATAGTCGCGTCCGGTGTGAATGCACCATTACAATTCTAAAAAAAGAGTCAGAACTGCGAGATATAAACTTGCAATTGCGAGAAAGTCAGAATTGCTAGTTTTTTATCTCGCAATTCCGACTTTATTTCTCGCAATTGTTAGTGTGTATCACGCAACTCAGAGAAAAAAGTCAGAATTGTGACTTTATATTTCGCAATTCTGACTTTATATTTTGAGTTTATCTCTTAATTCTGACTTTATAAAATGCAATTGTGAGTTTATTGTACAATTCCTGGAAAATTCCTGGACTTAATTTCTTGCAATTGTTAGTTTATATGCTGCAATTCTGATAAAAAAGTCTGAATTGTGACTATATCTCGCAAGCCTGACTTTATATCTTGAGTTTAACTCATAATTCTGACTTTATAAAATACAATTGCGAGTTTATCGTACAATTCTCAGAAAAATGTCAGAATTGTGAGAAAAAAGTCAGAATTGCGAGATATAAACATGCAATCGCAAGAAAGTCAAAATTGTGAGTTTTCATCTTGCAACTCTGACTTAATTTCTCGCAATTGTTAGTATATATCACAAACTCTGAGAAAAGTCAAAATTGTGACTTTATATCTCGCAATTCTAACTTTATATCTTGAGTTTATCTCTCAATTCTGACTTTATATCTTGAGTTTATCTCTCAATTCTGACTTTATAAATGCAACTGCTAAGAAAAAGTCAGAATTACGAGAAAAAAAGTCAAAATTGTGAGAAATAAATTTGCAATCGCAAAAAAAGTCAGAATTGTGAGTTTTTATCTTGTGATTCTGACTTTTCGCAATTGCGTTTATATGACGCAATTCTGAAAAAAAGACTTTATATCTCACAATTCTGACTTTATAACTTTAGTTTATCTCACAATACTGTAGCCATAATCAGTTACTACCCAGCTCTGCATAAAACATTCATATGTTTTGTCAGATTTAGCAAAATTCTAGAATTTTTTTTTATTTAATCTTCCAAAAGTAAATCCACATAATGATTTGGGAAAGTATGTGAACGGGAGCATATCAGATTCTTACACCAGCACTGTTTTCTCTGACCGTTTCCCTCCCACTCTGTTTCTCTCACACTCACACACAGCCTGCTTTCCTGCCTTCCCGCTTCTCCACGCTTTTCCCGAAAAAGGTCTTTATCACATTCAGCTGTATGATTCATGCGTTACCATATTCACACAAACACATTCATAAACGCGCCGAAAGGGGCTTAGTAAATCTCTGAATGTGTGTGAGAGAGATAAATGAGACTTACTGGAATCTAAATTCAGGCATTAAAGTCAAATTTAAGCATGTGTGTAATGCTACACCACTAACTGTTATGAATTAACCCACATCCTCTAATCACTCTGGTCGACAGCATCTGCAGGCCTGTGTAACACAGTGTCTAGATTTTAAATGAGCAGAACAACATAATCTAGCGGTTCGACACTTGTTGATTATAATGGAATTGATCTAGTTTGTGCTCATTTACAGATGCTGTGTAAATGCACAGTAAACTGCAACTGTAAAACCCGGCCTAGACCAAGTGAATTTAGCGGCGGTCTGGCCGCAGGGCTCGTTTGTACTCCCGTCGGAAATAAACGTACACGTCTACGGTCGCATTCCTCCGATCTGAGTCCCACAACTCTGGGGAAATGAAGAAAAGATTATGATTGAAGAGCATCTCCGTTTGGGTTTTTCTCTTGGTTAGCTCTAGGTTATATTAGCTGAGAAACAGCAGTTGTGGTTTGTGCTGTGTTACAGCTATGTACCATTGTTACAACAGTGCTTTTTGGAAACAGATTTTTTTTAGAGGATTCTGGTGAGAGGCGGACTGGAAACATATAACCAAAGTTTTCTGTTTGATCCAGAAGCAAAACTAACCAAAAAAAAAAAAAAAAAAATCTGAAAGTCAAATTTCTTACACCTAGTATGGCTATAGAGCAGTTCACCCACATATGTGACCCGGCCTGGACCACAAAACCAGTCTTAAGTAGCACAGATATATTTATAGCAATTGCTAAAAACACATTGTATAGGTTGAAATTATACATTTTTCTTTTAGACCAAAAATCATTAGGATATTAAGTAAAGATCATGTTCCATGAAGATATATTGTAAATTTCCTACCGGAAATATATCAAAACTTAATTTTTGATTAGTAATATGCATTGCTAAGAACTTTATTTGGACAACTTTTGGACAATATTTAGATTTTTTTGAACCCTTAGATTCCAGTCCTATCCTAGCAAACCATACGTCAATGGAAAGCTTATTATAAGCTTTCAGATAATGTATACATCTCAATTTAAAAAAAACTGACCCTTATGACTAGTTTTGTGGTCCAGGGTCACATATGTGAATATCATTTACTCATTCTCATGTCTTTCCAAACCTTTTTCATGTGTGTAACAAAAGAAAGTGAGTTTTTGACGAATATCCAAACTGCTCTTTTCATTATAATGAAAGTGAATAAGGAATGACATTTTCAAGCTTCAAAAAAGAAGCATAAGTATCATAATAGTGGTTCATACAACTCATGTGCTGTATTTCCAAGCCTTTTGATGTCATGTGATAGCTTTGTGTGTGGAAGAGACTGAAATTGAAGTTGTACAGACTTTCTAACAGCACTTCATTCACTTTCATTATGAAGAAACTGACCAGGATATTCTTCAAAAATGTACCTCTTGTGCTCTATGGAAGAAAATAAGAAATTGAGAGTGAGTAAATGATGACTAACAAAAAAAATTATGAATTACACTGCTAGCTTGCAAATATCAATACGTTTCGGTCATTCAACCTTTGTCAGACATTGTTTAAAAAAAAACAGAAATTCAAAACAGTCAATGAAAACATCGTTACAATCAATAATAACCAGTACACTCTTAAAATAAAGGTGCTTCACGATGCCATAGAAGAACCTTTTTTTGTTTAAATGGTTCCATAAAGAACCTTTAACATCTGAATAATGTTTCTGTTTCACAAAAGTTTCTTTGTAGTAAAAGAAGGTTCTTTAGATCATAAAAAAGTAAGAAAGAGATGGTTCTTTAAAGAACCGTTGACTGAATGGTTCTTTGTGGAACCAAAAATGGTTTTACAAAATGATACTGATTCTTAAATGCCAAGAATTTATTAGTCTAGCCTGTTTTCAGTTAATTAATGGAACTCGCTCCTCCCATATAATCAATTGCAATAAGCTTTGTGCTTTGTTACTTTTGATATGAAACGAAATTTCAAATTTCAAATTATATCCATTTTATTACAGTATTCAAACAATAAATGCTGTTTGGGCCCTGTTTAATGTGGAGTGACAGATAACGTAGTGCCTCAGTTTTAGAGAAGCAGCAGCACGACAAGCATTTGGACTGATCTCCTTTGCTTGAATACCAGTTTCAGCTCGAAATAGACATGAATGAACATATAAAGGTATGTTACAAGAAAGACTACCGAAATCTGTATCCTGTCTTATGTAATCACTCAATCAGTGTTTCATCCACGGAAAAAGTCAACATATCAGCTTGTGAACAGTATGTCAAGTAATGTCACATTTACCTCAGAAAAAACATATTCGGTGACAATAAACTCATTAATCAACTCTACAGAGAACCATTTCGCTATATATATATATACAAATATATTTTTTATAATTATGTCTAGGTTATGTTTGAATAAATCCGTCAAGTTCTTATGCCAGGCATTATTTAAATGTTTTCATTTAAAAAATATTAAGTGGAGTACAAATATAATTATGTAATCATAACTTTATTATAAAAACTAAAAACTGAACAATTCAGCTCATTTTAACTTTCAATATTATAGTAATGTAGTACCAGCAGACTCTCAAGAGTATTTTACAGCATTAGGCCAAAATTATTAGAACACTAGTATTTTCACCAGCTAAAAAATGGTTTTAAGTCAGTTATTTCTTTTGCTGTAGTGTGTCAGTAGAAAATATTATTTCCAAACATTTATTTTGCCATTAATTGTAATAATCCAGACAGACTGGATGAGGATGAGATCAGATCTCTGTGTGGAGCACTGGCTGTTGTCAGACTCCTTGTGCAAACAAAAATCTCACTAGAGATTCAAATCGAATCGCAAGCTTGTGGATCAGAATCGAATCAAACCATGAAATTTGTGTCAAAAAATTTGACACAATCCCTAATAACCAATGACAATCAAAGTCACTTGATCAAGTGCATTTTGCCTAATAAGTGCATTACATAATCCCCAAAACAGACCAAAAATATGAAATTACATACAATTCTATTGTTGGTCTTCCAGTATTATCCCTAACAAATAGACAAATTATGCAGTAAGCAAAAGTCCAGAGTGGACATTTAAACAGCAATTAGAAAAGTTATAACTGCCAATATAAGAAGTAAATCCGTTGTTATTTTGTCTTTTTTAAAATGTATTTATCTATTTATTTGCCATATGAACACCTAATACAAAGTAAGCAGTGCTGTCATTCCTGGCAGATAAAAATGCATGTGAGAGTCTGCAGACAGACTCCTAATGGACTTATCAACAACTTCATGTGACTTAATCAGGTTTGGATAAAGCTTATTCAGAGCACCTCATGGGAAACTGTGTGTGGTCATACAGATCAGTCTGAGCATAAAGATATACAGACAACACTTCATTTGTGTATAAGCTGTTATGTCTGAATATGTCTGTAAATGTGTAAAGTTGTGTGTGTGCGTGTGTGTGCTTGACGAAGCAGGCAGTGAGAAGCACAGCTATAACTCCCACGCCTCCAAGCTCCAGTCTCCGCCCTGCTGGCCTGCTCTGTGTGTGTGTGTTCTCTCCTCCCCTCTAACCAGGGCATGGCTGCACATGTTCACTGATAGAAGCTCAAGTAAACAGAACCGGCCCTGCCTGATAGCACTCTAGAGAGCAGCTCCATTACTGACAAACAGCCGCTATTGGCTGGAGTGAAGCCAGCACCTCACTGTGAGCAAGAGAGAGAGAGAGAGAACCACACTAGATCTCTGTTCCATCATGCTATACGATAATCATTTCAGCTACATTAATAAATCTGACTCAGTTCTAATTAACATGAACATGTTTTGCATTTTTAAAATAAATACACCAGTAATTTTTTTTTAAAAAGTCTCTTTTGCTCACCAAGCCTGCATTTATTTGACCTAAAGTACAACAAAAACAGTGATAATTTGAATGTTTTTACTAATTTCAAATAACTGTTTTCTATTTGAATGCTTTTGAAATGTAATTTATTCCTGGGATTTCAAAGCTGAATTTTTAGCATCATTACTCCAGTCTTCAGTGTCACATGATCCTTTAGAAATCATTCTAATATTTTGATCTGATGCTCGAAAATCATTTATTATTTTTATTATTACGCTGAAAACAGCTGAGTATTTTTTTCCGGTTTCTTTGATGAATAGAAGGTTCAGAAGAGCAGCATTTATCTGAAATGATCTGAAATGGTATAGTGTATAATGTTACAAAAGCTTTTTACTTCAGATAAATGCTGTTTTTAGGATCTTTCTATTCATCAAAGAATCCTGAAAAAAATGAGGGCCCTATGAAATCTGTGTTTGTTTAGGGTTGGAGCTGTACTTTGTAGGATGGTAGATCTCCAGGAACAGGGTTGGGGACCCCTGATCTAGAGAGTCCAGAGAATTCCACTGCAGTGGTTTGATCGGGATTAAGCAAAAAACCAAGACTAGTTCGCAAAAGTAGTTTTTTACCTTATTTGTGAGTAATTAATGCACAATTTGATTGACAGCAATGGTTATTGAGGCAAAGCAGCTCGTTATGAGGAGATCTATCAAATGATATGCATTTTTCAATTGTGTGGATGTGTGAAACAACATGTGATTACAAAGGCAAAAAAAACCTTGTTAGCGACAACTAGTGGCCGATTTCTTTCAAAATTCTTACAGACCTTTAGGGCCATGAGTCAAATGTGACCAATGAGTTTCATTCCGATCGGCCTCTGTTAACCTAATAGATGCTTAAAATTCATTGGCCGATAACAGCCATGTTTTTTGAGATATGCCAATGTCATCATAGACCCTTATGGCATATTGGACAAAGACACTGCATACCAATTTTCAGGTCAATTGGACGTACGCTTGCGTAGTTATAGCTGTTTTTAAGTTTTTTTCGGTCTTATAGTGCTACCAAGTGACAGAGCTGCGCATTTTTTTTTTATTTGACCAAAGATTGAGCTTACACACATGTGTACCAAGTTTGGTGAAGATATCTCATTCCATTCAAGACTTATAGCCATTTTAGTAAACGGCTTTCAAATGTTTTCAAATGTTTTGACGCCCATTTGCAACTGTGAGTTAAAAGTTCAACCTTTTTTGATAATTATTGATATTGATATTATTGATATTCAAAAAAAAAACCTAGGACTAGTTCAAAAAAGTAGAATTTACTTCAAAACAGCAGAAAAACCGGACTTCGTAGAGCGAATCTGACTTTCTAGGCTTTTAACCGCCTTGACCAAATGATTCCAAAAATTGACAAATGATCTAGAAGTTATGAGCATTTTTGCATTTTTAATTGCTGTAGTGCCCCCTATAGGACGATTGGGCCGAGTCTTTGGATCTGAGTAGCGAGCAATACTACTACCATCTGAACAAATTTCAGCTCTCTAGGCCAGTGGTTCTCAACAGGGGGGGCCCGGAGAGATCGGAAGGGGGCGCAAATTGTTTTCGAGAAAAAACATACAAGGCATTATTTGGGTACTAGGTGTATTTTATTGCGTTTCACGTTTCATGTAGAACAGATATTCTAAACAGGTGGGCCTCCAGGGTGCCGCGAAATAGCTTAAAATTCATTTAAATATTATCCTAAAATGGTTTAATTTCATTATTAATGTTTTAAATGAAAATGATCAAAGCATGGTCTCTCTCGTGTTCTGTGATTGATTGCTTTGGACTCGACGCAGCAAGTTTCATCGCACTGTTAAATACAGACTGAACGGCAGCTCAAAACTTTCATTTTAGAGACCTGCAAGGGACATATTTTTTAGTCCCGCATATTTTTTTGATACCTTGCTCACCTTCTCTATAAAATGTATTCGTTGTTTGAAAATAAATCATTACTATTTATAGACCTAACTTACGATGCTTTTATTAAATTGTGATCACATAATACAGTTTCCGTCGTATTAAAATGACCTAACACTCATTATCTGGTTCTTGCCCAAAAAGCGGGGTATATAATGCGCGTTGTTAACAGATTACACTAGTTTGGTCAACCTCTGCCTATGGAGAGTGAAAAAAAAGTTTTCAAAAGCATCCCCCCTCTGGTTATTTCACAAATCGCATCCTGTATATATATATATATATATATGTGTGTGTGTGTGTGTGTGTGTGTGTGTGTATGTATATATGTGTGTGTGTTAAAATGTTAGAACTGAGCAGACGGCAAAACTAATGTTTTGGTTAATAAAACAGGCTTAAAAATAAACATCTTTAGAGGAAATGTCAGGTATGGGGGGCCTTGCAAAATTAACCGAAGCAGGAGGGGGGCCCGGCCTAAAAAAGGTTGAGAACCCCTGCTCTAGGCCTTCTGGTTTGGTCTGCACGGTCAGTTTTAGGAAGAAGAATTAAAAAAATCTTTACAATTACAATAGGGTTTTAGCACTAATAATAAATGTTTCTTGAACAGCAAATCAGCATATTAGAATGATTTCTGAAGGATCAGGTGAAAATTTAGCTGTGATCACAAGAATAAATTACATTTTAAAATATATTCAAATTGAAAGCAGTTATTTCAAATAGTAAAAATATTTGAAAATGTTACTGTTTTTTCTGTACTTTGGATAAAATCAATGCAGGCTTGGTGAGCAGAGGAGACTTTTTTTTTTTTAAAACATTAAAAATCTTACTGTTCAAAAACATTTTGACTGGTAGTGTATGTGTAGCAGGCAGCAAAAGGTGGTTATTTTTTAATTATCAAAAAGTTAAATATTTGATTAATTCAGTAATGCAATAATATATTTGTGTGATGCTAAGCTGAATTCTGAAGGGGCCTTCAAAAAACACCCCAAACCTGCTCAACTGTACAGCATGAGAAAAGCAAAACAATAAAAGGAAAGAAATGTGAGAAATATGAAGTGAATGAGTCTTCTGTGTTTGTGGTTAGATAGTAAACAGATCATATTTATCTGTGAGGACTGTCATACACTCTCCGAGTGTCTGTTTACAGGACTGTGTAGATGTGGGTCACCTCACTATTTATAACCAACCTGTGTCAGTGTGTGTATCGGTGTGTGTGTGTGTGTGTGTGTGTGTGTGTGTGTGTATAAATAAGGTAAGCGCTGTCACCCCGCATGACAAACACACACAAACACACATATATAGAGGTGATCCCTGACCTTAAATTGCTTTTTAGAAATATTTTGCAACATTATAAATGTCTTTCCTGTCACTGTTTATCAAATGAATCCAACATTTCTGGATAAAAGTATTCATTTCCTTTTTTTGACTTTGAACTTTTCGCAAATTGTACTTATTTATTTAAACTTTCCTCAAGTTCCTTTTAATATGTTGTTGTGTTTTTATTTTTCTTAAGCTAAAAAATGCAAAGCGAAGCATTTTCACTAGTGGTCAGACGTTTGGAGCCGTACTGCAGTTCATGTTTTTATTGCGCTGCCTCATGCATTGGTTTAGTTTTGTCTCAGTTTGGTTGAGTGTGTTCTTCAGGAAGCAGATATGTCACGCCGCTTGGCAGAGATCGAGACAGAGGAAAGCTATCTGGCCTGCAGAAAAGCGCACAATAAGCACTGAACATTGTGAGCAGTATGCTAAAGTTAGCAGCGCACACACACACACACACACACACACACACACACACACACACATCATTCTTCCTGTGGCGTGTCAAAGACACTTAACCTCTTGTGTGACACAGACGTGCAGTTTTCTTCACGATGTCATACTAACTTTTATTTCTGATGACTCAGATCCTTATATGACACAATATACTAAAAATAATTTTGATTTGTTCATCAGTTTGTAAATATAAACTTAACTCACATTAGGCTGATCTGAAGTTGTGTGTAAGATAATAAGAAATATTTCTTGAGAAGAAAATCATCATTAGAATGACACTGAAAACTGGAGTAATGATGCTTAAAAATTCAGATTTGCATCCCAGGAATAAATTAAATTTTAAAACATATTAGCATTGAAAACTGTTATTTTAAATTGTAATACTATTTCATTTTTTCTGTTATTATTATTATTATTATTTCATAATATCACAATAATCTTATTAATACTACTAATATTATAATCAATAATCACAATGAAATCATGACAATTATTATTTTTTGTAGTCATATTCAATTGTCAATATGACTAATACGAAAACAGTTCAATTGTTTCTTGTAAAAAGTAAATCCAAGTATGAAAGTTCAAATTGTTCAAGCCTTTCTTGCAACCCTAAAATTATATATATATATATATAGAGAGAGAGAGAGAGAGAGAGAGAGAGAGAGAGTCTGAAATCCAAAATTCTATATTGCTCAATAAAAAATAAAATAAAATAAAAATAGTCTAGCTGCAGTTATTTATAATATAAAATATCTAAATATCTATATCTGTAATCTAAAAATCTATATTGCTAAAAATATATATAAAATAAAATTAAATAAATTAAAATTAAATTAAATATGTAAAATTTCTAAAATATCTTTATTTCTGTCTGCTAAAAAAAATAGTCTGTGCTGATATATGATGCAGTTAGCTTATAATATAAAATATCTAAATATCTATATATCTATATATTTAACCCAAAAAACGTATATTGCTAAAAAATAAAATAAAAAATAAACTAAAATAAAATTACAAAAAAAATACACACAAAAATAAAATAAAATAAAATAAAATAGTCTGGTGCAGTTATTTATCAAATAAAATATCTAAATATCTATATCTGCAATCTAAAAATCTATATTTCTAAAAAATATATATAAAATTAAATTAAATAAATTAGAATTAAATTAAATATGTAACATTTCTAAAATATCTATATTTCTGTGTCTGCTAAAAAAATCTATAATAAAATACTCTGTGCCGATATATGGTGCAGTTAGCTTATAATATAAAATATCTAAATATCTATATATTTAACCCAAAAAACATATATTGCTAACAAAATAAAATAATAAAATTAAATTACAAAATAATACACTTTTTTTAAATAAAATAAAATAAAATAAAATAAAAAAATAAAATAAAATAAAATAAAATAAACAGTCTGGTGCAGTTATTTATAATATAAAATATCTAAATATCTATATCTGTAAGCTAAAAATCTATATTGCTAAAATAATAAAATATATAAAATGAAATTAAATAAATTAAAATTAAATTAAATATGTAACATTTCTAAAATATCTATATTTCTGTGTCTGCTAAAAAAAATATAATAATAAAATAGTCTGCAGTGTTTCCCCTACCATTATCTTAGGGGGGCGCCCCGCCCCCCCAACGGCACCCCCCGCCCCCCTTGAATGTCAAGTTCATTTTATTTTCGATATAGCGTCAGATCACGTCATTAAGGTTATCTTTCCTATAGAACAGGGCTATACATTGTTCTTTTATTAAACAAACTAAATTGCCTTGTGTTATTTATCTTATTTACACGAAGGCATGTCATTTCTGTCTTTACATGATCGCGTGTTTACAATGTCTCATCTGCGAAAACACAGACGGGATCGCGGACTCCATTCATAAAAACCGAATCTACTATAGCGCGAAATGCCACGTAAATTCGTCGATTTTTGGATTAATAAATCAAAAGTTGGTCTGTTACTTCATTCAAATCGCGATATGGACTAGTGTCTGTGAAAACTGAAATGCAAAAAGACCGTTTCAATATGAATCCTGCATGCTCCGTTTGCCTCTGTATGTATGAATGGTGGAGACGCGCTTTTACTACACGCATATACTGAAGCACACGTGACGCTCCCGCTAATTTTGGGCATTTGCATCTCGCATGAACAGATAAACTCAATATCCAAAGCTGCTGTGAGTGTCACTTTTACCGTTTCATTTGAGAAAACTAGCATCATAACATGCTGTACACACACAGAAACTTCAAGGCAACCTGTCAAAATAAAAGTAACATGTAACAGAACATTAGTCTTGTATTACTTTTGTACAGTATAATGTAGTTGTTTGTATATTCCTATTTAAATAATTGACATGAAACAATATATATGATAAAAATAAATATAATAAGATTAACCACTTAATTGTAGAAAAAAATACTACAATTATTATTTAAATATTAAATTATTATTATTTATTGATTTTAACAGTAAACCTCTGTTTGTTTGCCAAAAATTAAAAGGGTTTATTTTTCATTTGATTAAAAATAAATAAATGTTTATACTTTTAATTTGATTATGAGAAAAAATAATACACACAAGAATTTAAAAAAAAAAAAAAAGCAAAAGTTGGTAGAGCCCTATTGTTCAAAATGTTAAAATAGAGAGTTTTGGACTTATTTTTCCACTGAATAAGTCTATAATAATGTTTTCGTTATTTCACAAAGTAGGGTAAAGTACCGGGGAAAAAAAGTAACGTTGGCTACCGGCACCCAACCCCCTAAGCGCCCCCAAATCCCCCCCCCCAACACTGGAAACCTAGGGGAAACACTGGTCTGTGTCGATATATGGCGCAGTTAGTTAAGTATCTATATCTGTAACTCTATATCTGTAATGTTTGAAAGTAAAAAAGCTGTCACTGGGCCGGTACTTTTATGTATTAATATCTAAAGTGTACATATTAGTACTGAAAAAGGTACAAAAGAGTCCCCTTTGAAAAGGTAGCGTCCCAATGATAGCTTTCATACCTTTATTTCTGAGTGTCACAGTTGCGCTTCAGGTGTCCCGAGTTCAAATCCCGCCTCGTGGACCTTTCCTGATCCCATCTCTCTCTCTCTCTCTCTCTCTCTCTCTCTCTCTCTCTCTCACTCACTCACTCACTCACTCACTCACTCACTCACTCACTCACTCACTCACTCACTCACTCACTCACCCAATTCCTGTCAGATCTTCATTGTCCTATCAAGCATAAATTCCGATATCATCCAGCCCTAATCTAGACGCATGTTTTGAGGAATTATTTGTAGTTTAGAACACATTTGAACAAACCGAAGAATGCTTTGACATTATTAAATATGGTAATCGTCAGCATACCACAGATGCCATCCACCATATTCGCTTGTAAATAACCCATAATATTCCTTTGAAACACACTGCTCCAGGCACGTCCACTGTTGGCTATCAGAAGTACTTCAAAGCTGCTGTGAGAAGAGCGCATAAGGGTCAAAATTGCAGTCCCACGGCCTGACCTCAGCTCAAACTAAGCATGAGAAAACAACAGCACGCATGACAGAACCAGTCATCTGAGCTAGTTATTAAAGTGCCGTGCCAGGGTATATCTGAATGCCCTTTCGTCAATTTTTTTGTGTGTTTATTTGTGCGATTTTTCCCAGAGGTTTTCTGCATGTCGGCCAGCCGTCCATGTTGTGTCAACCGGACGAGGCCTTTGAATAAAGTGTGTGGGAAGCATGTTTGCTTCTTGCTCTAAAGTCCACTGCGTATGACCTTGGCAGAGTTAGAAAGCGTAGAGCATTCCTCACTGTAGCTGGCCAGTGTTTTCTTTTATTCGTTTCTTGAGCACATGTTAAGATTTGAAACCTTCGCAGCTCCACGTGAGCAGCGAGTGTTTCATACATGATCTCTCTCTCTCTCTCTCTCTGACATGTGTTTTCATTTGTCTCCCTCCCCCATGACCCTTCTCTCCCATTCAGCCCCTCATTTTCACTCCATCCCTCAGTTTCGCCCGAGAGCGGAGAGGCGCTACACCTCCCCCATCCCCTCTTGCTCAACGCTGATGGACGGATAGTCACGGATGAGATCCAGCAATGTGTTATGATCCATTAAGAGCCACTTAAATACAATAAGACGTGGCGGGACTTATGGGTAAACCGGAGATGTACTATTCATTCGTCATTGCCATCGATATACTGTATGTTTTTTAAGCGCATGGCCTCTTTTCTGTTTCGCTTAGTTTTGTTTTCTAAAAGAAATTCTGTCATTAATTGCTCACCCTCATGTTGTTTCAAGCCCTTCGTTTCATCTTCAGAACACAATGTAAGATATTTTTGATTAAGTTTCTGACCCTGCATAGACAGCAATGCAACTGACATGAAAGGTAGTAAGGACGTCAATAAAACAGTCCATGTACCTTAATGTTATGAAGCTATGAGAATACTTTTTGTGCAATGGTATGAGGGTGAGTAATTAATGACAGAATTTTGATTTTTAAGTACACTATCCCTTTAAAAATTTGCGGATAACTAATTTAGCATTTCACATAATTAATTATTTACAAAGATATTTAATATCTTAATTCTGTCCAGTACTGATAAGCTATGGCTAATAAATTTGCAATAATAAAAAGTTTTATACTATTTAAAACTATTGATTTTACTACTTGTAAAATCAAAACATTCATAAATTAAAAAAACACACTACCATTTAAAAAGTTTTGGGTCTTTTTTTTTTTAAAGAAACGCTTTTTTTTTTTTTTTTTAGCCGGGATGCCTTAAAATGATCAAAACTGACAGTAAAGGCATTTGTTACGAAAGACTTCTACTTGAAATAAATGTTCTCATTAACTTTCTGCTCATAAAAGAACTCTTTTGCAGTTTGCACAAAAATATTAAGCAGCATAATGGTTTTCAACATTGATAATAACAAAAAAAAAAAATTCTTAAACAACAAATCAGCCTATTAGAATGCTTTCTGAAGGATCATGTGACACTGAAGACTGGAGTAATGTTGCTGAAAATTCAGCTTTGCATCACATGAATAAATTAAAATGCATTATATATTTAAATGTAAAATAGTTCTTTTAAATTTAAATAATATTTCACAATATCACTGTTTTTACTGTATTTTTGATTAAATGAATGGAGCTTTGGTGAGCATAAGAGACTTTTTCAAAAACAATAAAAATCTTACAAATCCTACTTCTTGACAACAAATTAATAAATAAATAAATATTAAAACAAACAAACAAAAAATAATTGTTTTACATGTGGTGCAAATATTTAGAATATAAATATCTAAATGTATGTATCTGTAATCTAAAAATCTAATATGCTAAAAACTACTAAAATAAAACAAAATAAAATAATAGTCTGCACCGATAGCCTCGTGGTCAGTGTGCTGATGTAAAATCAATAAAATAAAATAAAATAAAAATAGTCCATGCCGATAGCCTTATGGGTAGCGTGGCGACATATGGCACAGTTATTTATAATATATAATATCTAAATATCTATATCTGTAATCTAAAAATCTACTTCACTTGAAAATTAATTAAATTAAATAATAACCTGCTATTATTTTTAACTATAAATTAATATTTATAATATAAATATAAACATTTCTGTATCTATAATCTTAGAATCTATATTATTAAAAAATAATAAAAAATAATATGTTGGCAGTGCACCAAACTATGGCGCAAATAATTATAAAATGTGACCCTGGACCACAAAACCAGTCTTAAGTCGCTGGGGTATATTTGTAGCAATAGCCAAAAATACATAGTATGGGTCAAAATTATTGATTTTTCTTTTATGCCAAAAATCATTAGGAAATTAAGTAAAGATCATGTTCCATGAATATTTTTTGTAAAATTCCTACTGTAAATATATCAAAATGTAATTTTTGATTAGTAATATGCATTGTTAAGAACCTAATTTGGACAACTTTAAAGGTGATTTTCTCAGTATTTAGATTTTTTGCACCCTCAGATTCCAGATTTTCAAACAGTTGTATCTCGGCCAAATATTGTCCTATCCTAACAAACCATACATCAATAGAAAGCTTATTTATTGAGCTTTCATATGATGTATACATCTCAGTTTTGTAAATTTTAACCTTATGTCTGGTTTTGTGGTCCAGGGTCACAAATATCTAAATTTCTGTATCTATAATCTAAAAATAAATACATAAATAAAGCAAAATAAAATAAAATGAAGTAAAGTAAAATAAAATAAAATAAAATAAAATAAATCAATTAAATTAAAATAGTCCGTGTCGATAGACTTATGGGTAGCGTGGGAACATACGGCACAGTTATTTATAATATATAATATCTAAATATCTATATCTGTAATCTAAAAATCTATATTGCTAAAAAAAGTATTAAATTTAATTAAATAATAATCTGTTATTATTTTTGTATTATAAATTAATATTTCTAATATAAATATCTAAATTGCTGTATCTGTAATTACATTGCTATTACATTGCTAAAAAAAAAAAAAAAATGTTGGCAGTACACCAACATATGGCACAAATATTTATAACATAAAATATCAAAATTTCTGTAGCTGTAATCTAAAAGTATATATTGCTATTTCCAAATATCACTGCTTTTAAATGTAGCCTTGTTGAGCATAAGAGACAATTAAAATCATACAAATCCCACTTCTGAACAATATATTAATAAATAAAATAATCTAAATGCACATTTAGGCATCAAAACATTATAAAGTACAGAATATAAAAGGCTATTAATTTAATTGATTGATTGTTTTGGCAATCGGATTTCATCAAAAATATCTTAATTTATGTTTTGAAGATAAACGAAGGTCTTGCAGGTTTGGAAAGACATAAGGGTGAGTAATTAATTATTAGTATTATTATTACTGAATTTATTTCAAAAGAGGCCATGTAGAATTTTAACATAAATGTTTCAAAAATGACAGAATTTTCATTTTTGCATGAACTGTCCCTTTAATGTTTAACTTTAAGAACAGCGGACTGAAAAAAATCCCCCCTAAAAAGCGATAATAAACATTAATAAAATAAAATAATCTTAATTTAAGGGGCTTTTCTCAACAAATATTAATATTACTCTAACTGATCTTTCACTTTCCAGCTGAACAACTTTTTCCTCATTCTACTTCATTTCTATCTTTCAGCTCTTCCACATGTTTTTGGCTCCTGTGTGATGTATATCAGCAGCAGAGCATGCTGCTATCTCTCTTTTCCATCTATATTTTCATCTCTCTTTCTCTCTCCGTGCAGTTCTCTAATTATAGCCGTCCCCACCCCCTCCCAGCACACCCAGTTAGTCTCCGCCTGTTTTCCACCACACTGTTATGTAATGCCCCGCTCCACTCCAGACACACACACACACACACACACACACACACACACACACACACACACACACACACACACACACACACACACACACACAGGTAGGTGGGACAATGTCCATGTTTACCAGAAGATAAGGCTCCAGCACAGCAATAGAATGATAGATGAGTAGACTTTAATAGCACACAACATTGTGATTTATAAAAGCCCTTCTTATGCAAGTTACTGTGTGTCTGACAAACTGCACTGCCTTTAAACCAGAGCACAATGCCAAACTCTTTCTCTCCCTCTCTCTCTAAACACACATGGTCTCACACATACACTTATGTAAGTCTCTACATAATAATGTAATACTATATAATAATAAAAAACTGCTCTCTGCATAGTTCCACTATAACTTTCCCAAACAAAAAAGCGAGAGCGTTTGCCAATATCTGTTCACATTTGATTTATTAAAAAGAATTTCTATCGTTTGGTTTATACTAGCATTCAAGTTTAAGGTCAGTATGTTTTTCGTAATGCTTTGTCTCTTATGCTCACCAAGGCTGTACTTAATTGTTAAAAAATAGAGTAAAAACAGCAATTTTCAGCATCATTACTCCAATCTTCAACATCACATGATCCTTTAGAAATCATTCTAATATGCTGATTTGCTGCTCAAGAAACATTTCTTATATTATCAATGTTGAAAACAGTTGTGCCAATTAAGATTTTTGTGGAAACCATGATTTTAGAATTCTTTGATGAATATAAAACAGCATTTATTTGAAATAGAAATCTTTTCTACCATTATAAGTGTTATTGCTGTCACTTTTGATTAATTTAATGCATCCTTACTCACTAAAAGTAATAATGTCCTTTAAAAAAATATTAAAAACAAATGTTTTTAGTAGTAGTGTATGTATACAGCATTTTCTACAGTCAGCAACCACCTAGCAACACCATGAGCAACAGGCTAAAACTACTAAAAACATAATGACAACAACAATTTCGACCCACATTTCTTCTGAAATGCAAAAATCTAGTCTGTGCATTGTAAAGTACAGTTGAAGGCAAAAGTCTAGATACACCTTGCAGAATCTGCAAAATGTTAATTATTTGACCAAAATAAGAGGGATTATACAAAATGCATGTTATTGTTTATTTAGTACTGACCTGAATAAGATATTTCACATAAAAGACGTTTAAATTTAGTGCACAAGAGAAAATAATAGCTGAATTTATAAAAATGACACTGTTCAAAAGTTTACATACACTTGATTCTTAATACTGTGTTGTTACCTGAATGATCCACAGCTGTGTTTTTCAGAAAGGTCCTTCATGTACCACAAATTCTTTGGTTTTTCAGCATTTTTGTGTATTTGAACCCTTTCCAACAATGACTGTATGATTTTGAGATCCATCTTTTCACACTGAGGACAACTGAGGGACTCATATGCAACTATTACAGAAGGTTCAAACACTCATTGATGCTCCAGAAAGAAACACGATGCATTAAAAGCCGGGGGTGAAAATTTTTGAACACAATGAGAATATGTAGATTTTTCGTATTTTGCCTAAATATAATATTTTTTTCATTTAGTACTGCCCTACAGAAGCTACAGAAGATATTTACATGTTTCCCAAATAGACAAAACAAGTTAAATTTACCTTGAACTTCAGCTCTTAATGCATCGTGTTTCCTTCTGAAGCATCAGTGAGTGTTTGAACCTTCTGTAATAGTTACATATGAGTCCCTCAGTTGTCCTCAGTGTGAAAAAATGGACCTCAAAATCATACAGTCATTGTTGGAAGGGTTCAAATACACAAAAATGCAGAAAAAAAAACTAAGAATTTGTGGGACCTGAAGGATTTTTCTAAAGAACAACTATCAATAAACAAAAACACAGCTGTGGATCATTCAGGTAACAACACAGTATTAAGAATCAAGTGTATGTAAACTTTTGAACAAGGTCATTTTTATAAATTCAACTATTTTTTTTCTTGTGGAATATATGTAAACCTCTTTTATGTGAACTATCTTATTCAGGTCAGTACTGAATAAAAAAATAACATGAATTTTGTATGATCCCTCTTATTTTGATCAAATAATTAACATTTTGCAGATTCTGCAAGGTGTATGTAAACTTTTGACTTCAACGTATATGATATTTGTTTAAAAACAAGCTGAGAGACCAGACAGCTGACCAACAAAACCAACTGAACACCAGGCTATGCGAGCAGTTAAACCAACAAAGAGCAGAAAGCCATATTAGTTTTCAGTACGCAACAATAGACAAGCAGATACACCAGCAGAAAGATCTTCACACCCGCATGACAAAACACCACTTCCTCACACGTCCAAATTTAGTTTGACGTGTCTGAAGGGAAACATCCTCTCACGCTTAAACTCAAGAAGCCTCTGAACAGCGCTATCAAAAGGGATAAAACATAGAGGGTGACAATTAAAAAAAGAGTCAATTTTTAATCAGAAAGTTGACTGAGCACACTGAGGCCGGGGTGATGCACTTTGCCATTTGAGTGTTGAAGCAAACCAAACAAAATGAAGGCTATCAAGTTGCTTAAACAAAGTTTGTGAGCAGTCCACTGAGGGCCGATTAAATGAGTGTTTTGGTGAACACGGAACATAGAAACGTTTTCCATCTGAATCTGAATATCAAAGGAAAAGCCCTTGATAACACACACTACAGGGCAAAAACAAGCCATGTTTAATTCCTCTGAGAGGAGACGCGCTTACCCTAACATACCTTACTTGACAACTCAGATGACGTCTAGAGCAACATTAATACTGTAAAAGTCCTGAGGGTTTAATCACACACACACACACACACACACACACACACACACACACACACACACACACACACACACACACACACACACACACACACACACATGTTGGGTTAACATGTTTTATGGGGACATTCCATAGGCGTAATGGTTTTCATACTGTACAAACCGTATTTTCTATGGCCCTACACCTACCCTACACCTAAACCTAGCCCTCACAGGAGATTGTGCATACTTTTACTTCATCAAAAAAACTCATTGTGCATGATTTATAAGCCTGTTTCCTCATGGGGACCTGAGAAATGTCCCCACAAGGTCAAAATCTACTGGTATTCCTATCCTTGTGGGGACATTTGGTCCCCACAACGTGATGAATACCAGGTACACACACACACACACACACACACACACACACACACACACACACACACACACACACACACACACACACACACACACACACACACACACAGAGAGTTAGCATTAAGGATGTGATAATTTAGTGCAGTGCATGTATTGTAGTTCATCTGGCTGCAGTACAAACGACTTCACAGCTTGGTGACCTTAAACACAGTTTCTGTGATGTTGTTGTCATTCTGCTGCACTAACTCCCAGCTGCGGCTTTAGCAACATGTTTGAGGGCCTTAGAGACAACTGTGTAATAAGCCATCTCTGAGTTTTTCATTTCCATCTGAGGGTGAGGGGAAACCCCACATTGGCTGTTGCTGAGAGTGTGTGTTTGTGTGAACTCGTTTCACTACCGGTGAGGGCCAAATTAAGAGACTAAGTCATTAGTTCACATGTAAATACAACAAGTTATAGTGTTGGGTTAATTTATAGTCAGGTTCTATTCATTTTAAGTCAACAGCAGTCAACACTTTTCACTGTTTAGGTGCTGTGGGTGAAAATGAGTGTTGCAGTACTATTGCTAAGGTGTTCCAAACTGTTGTTCTCATGTTGCTAGGGTGTTCCGGAGGCTGTGAGTGTTACTATGCAGTTGCTAAGTGTTTGTTAGCATGTTTCAAGGGTTTACTGAGTAGTTATGATTGTTGATAAGTTGCTGTAACTTGCTGTTAGAACACTGTTTGGGTGTTGTGGGCAAATGTGAGTGTTTCTAGAGTTGCTAAGGTGTTCCAAGTTGTTGTTACAGTATGTTGCCATGGTGTTTTAGAAGCTGTGAGTGCTACTATGCAGTTGCTAAGGTGTTCCAAGTTGTTGTTCTCATGTTGCTACACTGTTCCAGAGACTGTGAGTGTTACTATGCCGTTGCTACAGGGTTCCAAAATTGTTGTTTTTATGTTGCTAGGGTGTTTTGGAGGCTGTAAGTGTTACTGTGAAGTTGTTATAGTGTTCTAAGTTGTCGTTTTCATGTTGCTAGGGTGTTCTGGAGGCTATTTTACTATGCAGTTGCTAAGGTGTTCCAAGTTGTTGTTCTTATGTTGCTACAGTGTTCCAGAGACTGTGAGTGTTACTATGCGGTTGCTATAGTGTTCCAAACTGTTGTTCTCATGTTGCTAGGGTGTTTTGGAAGCTGTAAGTGTTGCTATGAAGTTGCTAAGGAGTTCCAAATTGTTGTTCTCATGTTGCTAGGGTGTTCCAGCGGCTGTGAGTGTTACTATGCAGTTGTTAAGTGTTTGTTAGAATTTTTCTAGAGTTTACTGAGCAGTTGTGATTGTTGATAAATTGCTGTAACTTTCTGAGAACACGGTTCAGGTGTTGTGGGTCAATGTGAGGGATTCTAAAGTTGCTAAGGAGTTCCAAATTGTCATTTTATGTTGCTACAGTGTTCCAGAGACTGTGAGTGTTACTATGCCGTTGCTACAGGGTTCCAAATTGTTGTTTTTATGTTGCTAGGGTGTTTTGGAGGCTGTAAGTGTTACTGTGAAGTTGTTATAGTGTTCTAAGTTGTCGTTTTCATGTTGCTAGGGTGTTCTGGAGGCTATTTTACTATGCAGTTGCTAAGGTGTTCCAATATGTTGTTCTCATTTTGCTACAGTGTTCTGGAAGCTGTGAGTGTTACTAAAAAGTTGCTAAGGTGTTCCAAGTTGTTGTTCTTATGTTGCTACAGTGTTCCAGAGACTGTGATTGTTACTATGCGGTTGCTATAGTGTTCCAAACTGTTGTTCTCATGTTGCTAGGGTGTTTTGGAAGCTGTAAGTGTTGCTATGAAGTTGCTAAGGAGTTCCAAATTGTTGTTCTCATGTTGCTATGGTGTTCCAGCGGCTGTGAGTGTTACTATGCAGTTAAGTGTTTGTTAGAATTTTTCTAGGGTTTACTGAGTAGTTGTGATTGTTGATAAGTTGCTGTAACTTACTGT
Source organism: Garra rufa (assembly GCF_049309525.1). Classification (NCBI taxonomy): domain Eukaryota; kingdom Metazoa; phylum Chordata; class Actinopteri; order Cypriniformes; family Cyprinidae; genus Garra; species Garra rufa. The sequence goes on along the minus strand of NC_133378.1, from coordinate 6,634,094 downwards.
TAGAACACTGTTTGGGTGTTGTGGGCAAATGTGAGTGTTTCTAAAGTTGCTAAGGAGTTCCAAATTGTCATTTTATGTTGCTACAGTGTTCCAGAGACTGTGAGTGTTACTATGCAGTTTCTGCAGTGTTCCAAACTGTTGTTCTCATGTTGCTAGGGTGCTTTGGAAGCTGTAAGTGTTGCTATGAAGTTACTAAGGAGTTCCAAATTGTTGTTCTCATGTTGCTAGGGTGTTCCAGCAGCTGTGAGTGTTACTATGCAGTTGTTAAGTGTTTGTTAGAATTTTTCTAGGGTTTCTGAGTAGTTGTGATTGTTGATAAGTTGCTGTAACTTGCTGTTAGAACACGGTTCAGGTGTTGTGGGTCAATGTGAGGGTTTCTAAAGTTGCTAAGGAGTTCCAAATTGTCATTTTATGTTGCTACAGTGTTGCTCACAGAGACTGTGAGTGTTACTATGCAGTTTCTGCAGTGTTCCAAACTGTTGTTCTCATGTTGCTAGGGTGTTTTGGAGGCTGTAAGTGTTGCTATGAAGTTGCTAAGGGGTTCCAAGTTGTTGTTATCATGTTGCTAGGGTGTTCTGGAGGCTTTTTTACTATGCAGTTGCTAAGGTGTTCCAATTTGTTGTTCTTATTTTGCTACAGTGTTCTGGAAGCTGTGAGTGTTACTAAAAAGTTGCTAAGGTGTTCCAAGTTGTTGTTCTTATGTTGCTACAGTGTTCCGGAGACTGTAAGTGTTACCATGCGGTTGCTATAGTGTTCCAAACTATTGTTCTCATGTTGCTAGGGTGTTTTGGAAGCTGTAAGTGTTGCTATGAAGTTGCTAAGGAGTTCCAAATTGTTGTTCTCATGTTGCTATGGTGTTCCAGCGGCTGTGAGTGTTACTATGCAGTTGTTAAGTGTTTGTTAGAATTTTTCTAGGGTTTCTGAGTAGTTGTGATTGTTGATAAGTTGCTGTAACTTGCTGTTAGAACACGGTTCAGGTGTTGTGGGTCAATGTGAGGGTTTCTAAAGTTGCTAAGGAGTTCCAAATTGTCATTTTATGTTGCTACAGTGTTCCAGAGACTGTGAGTGTTACTATGCAGTTTCTGCAGTGTTCCAAACTGTTGTTCTCATGTTGCTAGGGTGTTTTGGAGGCTGTAAGTGTTGCTATGAAGTTGCTAAGGGGTTCCAAGTTGTTGTTATCATGTTGCTAGGGTATTTTGGAGGCTGTAAGTGCTACTATACAGTTGCTAAGGTGTCATAAGTGTTTGTTAGCATGTTTCTAGCATGCACTGAGTGGTTGTGAGGGTTACTAAGTTGTTCTAATTTGCTGTCAGAACCTTGTTGTTGCTATGCAGGTTGTTCTCCCTGCTGAAAAAAAAAACAGCTAATACCAGCCTAGGCTGGTTGGCTGGTCTTAGCTGGTTTAAGCTGGAAGTAGCTGGTTTTAGCTGGTCAGGATGGAAAAGTGGCCAAAACCCCTCTAAAACCAGCCTGCCTTCCAGCTATGACCAGCTAAAACCAGGCTGGTTGACCAGCTAAAACCAGCCAACCAGCCTAGGCTGGTTTTAGCTGTTTTTTTTCGCCAGGGCTAGCATGTTGTTGGAGGCTGTGAGTATTGCTTTACAGTTTCTAAGTGATTGTAACATACTGTTAGGGTGTTGTAGACACTTGTGACTGTTTCTATGTGGTTGCTAAGGTGTTCCCAGTAGCTGTTAGCATGTTGCTAGGGTTTTGCAAGTGTTGCAAGTCAAAAGAGCCTGACCGAATATTTCTGTGCATGATTTATCATTCATGAAAACAAAAATAAGACATCAGATTGTTAAAAAGTAACAACACATCACTCCTTTGTGTTCTGGTCCTTAGGTTATGAACTATATCAACAATAATAAACATATGTCAAGTTGGTTCTTCTCTCTGCTGGTGGGACATGTGTCACTATGCATCAAAAACAGTCACGGCTGACTTTAAAAACGGAAAAATATAAGGGAATCAGATGGACCCAAAATAGATCTGCTCATAATAAGGAACACAGTTGTGTTCTGTGTTACAGTTTTAGTATCCGACCACAATGAAAATGACCTTTTTTAATCCACCCATATGGTAATAATGTGAACACGTCTAATTCTGCTTTCGAATGTGTACTTGGGGCCCCACTCAAGCATCCCAGCTCAAGTGTGTAAACACAGTACAGGAATAAATAGTGATGAAAATATCTGAGACGAAACAGCTGAACTAATCAAACAAACAGGCCTTAAGCAAACCTCACCGACCACTTCCCGCAGAGAGAGGGAGAGACAGACCCGAGCAGAGTGCTTTCAGCTACAGGGCGAATGTCTGCAATAGAGCACTTTGTTTCTTTGTGTAAACGGTTTCACAATTCTAAAAACTTTCTGTTTATTCCCAGAGCAAAATTCGATGTTCAGTCCCAGATTTTCAGTCTGGTGTCAGACACTTTGAACTCCACTGTATACCAAGCCATTCTTAAAGAGACAGAAATCTACAGAGAAGAGCAGAGATTTAGTAAATACAGCAAATAATAATGTAAAATAATGTAATAATTTATGTGTGTGTATGAGTGTATATTATTGGGATTTTAAATATTTGAGCCAGCTGAGTATTGCAATAACATATATTCAAATCCTAACGCTGCCAAAGGAAAACTTTGTTTACATCTGTTTTATCTAATAGGATAACCTTCTCAGTCTGTTCATCTCAGATCTTTATATCGATCTCCATCTCCATCCTTTCCTTGTTAAAAATTTTCCTCCCTTGTATGTTTGCACACGCAATTCAATGCAATTTTCTAACAAAACAACCTTACAAACACCCTGAGGAAGACAAATGTGACACTGTTTATTTAGCACTTTGTTTATTTAGCTTTCTCTGTCTGATCCAACAACAGATATATGTGAGAATGTGCTTCCTTTCCACAGCTCAGAGAGAGAAAGATGTGGTAGAGTCTAACAGAAAGATTTCAAATCTGTTTTCCTGCATTACATGTGCTGAGCTTGCAGGAATTAATACAATTTTATGCAATACTCACAATCCTGTGCCCAAATTCAGGCCCTGATATAACATCAATAATTGGCATTCGCGTTTTGATACATTATTGGCAGGGAAAATATAGTGATGCTATGCCGTAATGATTTTGAAGTCAAAAGTTTACATACACCTTGCAGAATCTGCAAAATGTTAATTACTTTACAAAAATAGGAGGGATCATACAAAATGCATGTTATTTTTTATTTAGTACTGACCTGAATAAGATGTTTCACACAAAAGATGTTTACATGTAATCCACAACAATAATAGTTCAATTTATAATAATGACAGAGTTCAAAAGGTTACATACACTTAAATCTTTAACTGTGTTGTTATCTGTTATTCTTTGTTAAGTGATAGTTGTTCATGAGTCCTTTGCTGGTCCTGAACAGTGAAACTACCTGCTTTTCTTCAGAAAAATCCTTCAGGTCCCACACATTCTTTGGTTTTCCAGCATTTTTGTGTATTTGAACCCTTTCCAACAATGACTGTATGATTGTGAGAACCATATTTTCGCACTGAGGACAACTAAGGAACTCATATGTAACTATTACAGAAGGTTCAAACGCTCACTGATGCTTCAGAAAGAAAAAAAAACATGCACTAAGAGTTGAAGGGGGGAGGGTGAAAACTTTTGAACAGAATAAAGATGTGTATATTTCTGTTATTTTGCCTAAATATCATATTTTTTCCATTTAGTACTGCCCTTCAGGACTTTTGAATTTGAAGATCAGGGTAAATGTAACTTATTTTTTTTCCAGGGAAAATATCTTCTGTAGCTTCTGAAGGGCAGCACTAAATGAAAAATATATAATATTTTAATTCGTACACATGTCAAAATGAAACATGATCACTATGGAAGCGTAGTCACTGAACTGCGGCTGCTAAAAGTCAAAGAACTAACAGTAATTAAAGTAAACACATTCTATTCTTAATCATATTTGTTTTTATACTTTATGAATACTTAAGCTACAGCAAAACAGAATAGCCTGTTTACACCTGGTCACACTCAAACCGCTTCAGGAGGTGGTCTGTGCTGCAGACGAACCTGGACTCTCTCCTATTGCGATCTTATTGAATTTAGCTGATGATAAATAGAATGCAGCCCTTATTGCCTTCGTTGACGTGAACTTTGGCTGCACAATTAATCAAAATTCAGTTTCGATTTCGATTTCGGCTTTAAACGATCATGAAAATACAGTAATCAAGATGAAAAGATTATTGCGCCCCATTCCGTTCCCTTTCCAGTGGTGCGCTTTTGGTTCTCCGTAAAAGCCTAATTTCACATGCAAATCAGCAAAATCATGTAACGTGACTTTCATAAAACTGGACGTGCTTGATTTATTAATGTTTCTTTGTTGTGTTTTTAAAAGCGAGAACTTGTGCTGTTCTGTGTTTGCACTCAGAGACGGAGCGGAACACGGACATGTAAAGTTATCTTTTAGCTCAAGGTGCGCTTAAACAGTCAAATACATGCAAAAATATTTCAAAATGAGGCGCTTGGTGATTATTCATGTAAACCCTTGTCAGTTATGTCTTAAATGATCATAAACAGTTGAGAATGAAAATGCGTGTGTAACAATATATTGTATCCGTGTGGCTCTTAAAGCGGCAACAAATAATATTCCTTCTGCCGTCTCTGTGCTTAATATTAAACGTAAAAAATACAAAGAGAAAAATCACTCACTGCTCTGGAATGAAGGACTTTTGTAGTTTTATTAAGAAACAAAGCATGTTTAACTATTACAGTGAAGACACTGTTTTATTTTACATTCAAATAATTACATTCGATTTCTGTAGTAGGCTGTTAGACTACTTTAGACTTGCATAAAAGTATTCAGTATTGTATTTAATTTTTTTAAAAACATTTGTGTTTTTTTTATGCTGTTTTGCCATCTTTAAATTAATAACTAATATAAAGTTTTGGACCCAGTCATAATCGTGTTAAATAATCGTGATTACAATATTGACCAAAATAATCGTGATTATGATTTTTGCCATAATCGAGCAGCCCTAACGTGAATTCTGTTAAATTTAAATATTGCATAATATATCATATATTTAAAAATCTGCTTTATGCTACTGTTTTAAAGTACTGTTTTATGCAGTTAAGCTAGTCAAAGACCTTATTATTTTGATAAATGTGGTTTAATGAATTGGTGTTTTTTATTAAGTTTAATAATACACTCATATTTCATCTGTAATCTAAATATCATCTAAATATATGTTCGGCCCCTGATTTTATTCACAGCCCATCAGCATGGCCCCTACTGAGTTTGGATTTGACACCCCTGATGTAAGCTGTTTATCATTACATTTCAGCGCTGACGTTACAAGATCTAAGGTCTAACATGGTGTCTTAACCAGGTGTGACATACTTTTCACAGCTTCTGCCTGTGAAATATGGAGCATGTGTTGTATGGATTACTTTTATGACACTTTACACAGTATAACCAATGGTGTGTATTATTGTTGTACAGAAAAGTGTTCAACAGCTTCAACACCTTTTGTCTGAACTGTTTCTCTGAGATACAAACGTTGGTGGTGAATTTGCAGCCATGTGCGAATCAAATGGCAAAAATGAATAACCTCACTCTGAGCATCTATTTAAAAGGACACAAAAATAAAAACGGGGCCTTACAACTTTCAGATACCTGTGGTAGTAGGTCTGAGAACCAAAGCCGAGTTTCCTAGAAACCAAAGCTTGGTTTCTCCAGTGGAACTTTGTAATTTTATTTTATTTCAAGCTAAATGTAATCTGCAGTTTTTTATGTTCTTTCACTTCCCTCGCTATATCCTTTCCTTCCTTGAACTACACAATTATGCTGAACTGTACACACAATAAATACAGCTTTGCACTAAATATGAGCTGCAAAAACATCAACATGAAGGGCTTTTGTATGCACACAAAACACACAGCTGAGCTTTTCTGCCAACTGTTTCAGTTCAGTGCAGAAAATTATTGCTTTAAATGCTTGCAGTTACACCAATAAGCATCCGTGTGGATTTTTGTGAATTGTGCACTTCATTCATTTTATTCATCAGAACACGAGCAAGCGAAAAGAGAGCATTAGGAAGTCTTACTTACAACTTAACGAAGAAAGCACATAATACTTCTTAGAGCTGTTCATGACAGATGATAATTTCATCTAATGAACAGCATACACAAACATTTAAAAAGTGTTGTGTTCATGTATTTCAGTAGGGCTGCTTGGCTCATTTCACGCAGCTGGAGCGATAAACTTCTCTTTCATCAGGATGAATTCTGACTCACTGTACAGATTTAGATCAGTGCTCAGTTTGGGGAACTGCACAGGAAATCAAATTTGTGGAAGACCTGATGACAGAAACATGGACTAGCTGAAAACGCAGGACATCTGAGAGCTGAGTGATTAATATCAGGCTTCTAGAGGGAAAGTCATGTGGATTTTTGTATTATTACAGTCATTACATTCCAGGATCTAGGGACTTTTTTCAGACGAAAAGCTACAGTATATGTAATATACAAAAAAAAAAAAAAAAAAAAATTTGAACAAAAATCCCTGTATTCATAATGGATCACAATGAAAAGTCCCAAAAGTGCTGTGCAAACATTTCCCAAAGAGATTTCGCATCAATATTACAGCATTATTTACACTGCAAATTCATTAGTAATGCAGTAAACCGGGACAAACCTTACTAAGACTAGTACAGAAGTGAAAACCAAAATATTAGTAGTCTATTCCAACACGACTTTTCAGGAACGATTTTGAAATTCAAAAGGTTAAATATTATTGTAAATATTAACAAACTAAATTTACAAAATTGTTTTACAGTCAAACCAAATATTATTTAGACACCAGATATAATTTATGATATTTTATTACTAGTAGGTGCATGACACTGTAGTTCATTTATGTAAGTCAGGATGGCAAAATAAAATAATCCGTGACATATTATGCACAAAAATTCTTCATAAAGTGGACTACCAGTAAAATTGATAAAGATTTGAGACCAAATATTATTCAGACACTTTGACCTGACCATGTTTTTTCTTTAATTGCTAATGCAAACTTTTTACACCACAGAGACTGAACAAAATTAAGCATTGCTTGGTAATTGGTCAAAAAAGTATTGATAGGGTAACTATTGTCATATTCATACAATTTAATACCTTTCTATAAAATCTGAATTTGTTCTGACACAGTTCATCTCTAAATTCTTGTCATATTTTATTACTATTTTCTGAATGTGATAATGTGAGAAATGTTGAAGGAGTCTGAATAAATTTTGGATTACCAAGTTTTTAAGTAATTAATAAAGTAAACAGTAATAAAAAAAAATACAGTCTAAGGGCTTAAAGCTATTTAATAGCAGCAAATAAAGAAATAACAATAAAAATTACTAGAATAATTTCCATGGTTATTATTATGATACATTATTACATATTAAAGCTAACAAAACTTAACCATACAAATTTTTGTTACATTCTGGAATAAATCTAAACAGTTTTCAAAACTTGAAACTACTAATTTCTGAAACCGAAAGAGTAAAGCAGCTTTGAAGCTATTTTTTGAATACTGTCAAATTCATACCATTTCATACCTTTCTGTCATAGTTCTCTGACATTATCAAGATGAATTTGTTCTGACACAGTTTAACTCTGAGTTCTTGTCATATTTTATTACCATTTTCTAAACTATAGCGAACAAACTGTGATAATGTGAGAAATATTGAAGGTGTCTGAATAAATTTTGGTTTGACTGTAAGTAGTATTTCCAAGTTAAGTCATTAATGAAGTAAACCGTAGAAAAAAGAAAAAAAATTACAAAGATACAGGAAAGAGCAAAAAAACAACAACAACTAAACAACAGTTTAAGGGCTTAAAGCTATAGCAGCAAATAAAGAAATAACAATAAAAATGACTAGAATAATTTTTTATGGTTATTATTATATGATACATTCATACATATTAAAGCTAACAAAACTTAACCATTCAGATTTCTGTTACATTCTGGAATGTATTTTATATGGTTTTCAAAACTTGAAACTAATTTCGGAAACTGAAACTGAAAGAGTAAAGCAGCTTTGAAGCATTTTTTGAATATTGTCATATTCATACCATTTCATACCTTTCTATCATAGTTCTCTGACATTATCAAGATTATTTTTTTCTGACACAGTTTAACTCTGAGTTCTTGTAATATTTTATTACCAATTTCTAAACTATAGCAAATAAACTGCGATAATGTGAGAAATGTTGAAGGTGTCTGAATAAATTTTAGTTTGACTGTAAGTAGTATTGCCAAGTTTTTAAGTAATTAATAAAGTAAACAGTAGTAAAATAAAAAATGAAAAAGATATAGGAAAGAGAAAAAAAAACCTAAAACTAAACAACAGTCTTAGGGCTTAAAGCTATTTAATAGCAGCAAATAAAGAAATAACAATAAAAATTATTAGAATCATTTTTATGCTTATTACTATTATATGATACATTATTACATATTAAAGCTAACAAAACTTAACCATTCAGATTTTTGTTACATTCTGAAAGAGTAAAGCAGCTTTGAAGCATGTTTTTGAATATTGTCATATTCATACCATTTCATACCTTTCTATCAAAGTTATCTGACATTATCAAGATGAATTTGTTCTGACACAGTTGAACTCTGAGTTTGTGTCATATTGTATTACCAATTTCTCAACTATAGCGAATAAACTGTGATAATGTGAGAAATGTTGAAGATGTGGGAATAAATTTAATTAATTTAATTTAAGTAATTATTAAAGTAAACAGTAGTAAAATCAAAAATAAAAAAAGATACAGGAAAGAGCAAAAAACAACAACAACTAAACAACAGTCTAAGGGCTTGAAGCTATTTAATAGCAGCAAAAATAAAGAAATAATAAAAAGTGGGCTCTAAATACTAGAATAGTTTTCATGGTTATTATTATGATACATTATTACATTTTAAAGCTAACTAAAACTTAACCATTTAAATATTTTACACAGTTTTTAAAACTTGAAACTACTAATTTCTGAAACTGAAAGAGTAAAGCAGCTTTAAAGATTTTTTTTATTGCATAAAGTGCTATATAAATAAAATTTACCATCTGATTACATTGACTTATGACATAACTGGCTGCGTTTACATTAATATCCTGCCAAGACAAGCATTTTGACCAAGAAGTGCATTTGACCGTTCATGCGCACAGCCACATTACCACTCTCACATGCAAGCAAGCACTCACGGGAGCTTAAAAGCAGTAGCTTTTTGCAGAGAAAACACAAATAAATTGCAAACAAAATGAAGATTAAAAAAATATGTTTTACAGGAAAACGTCTGTCTACTAAATTTCGTGTTTAATTTGATGTGTTTCTTGCTGTAAATCCTACACCACATTACACTGGTACTTTAAAATTAGTACTCTAGAAACAGCACTTTTGACATCTTAGTAAGCCTAGTAGTGATGTGATTGGAACTGACCATGGTTTTGTTTGGCCCATACACTGATCTCCTGGAGTTGGGTCAATGATTATTGCTCACTGACTATATGTAAATCCAGACTGCCCTCTCACCCATTGTAATCCCATAATACTGTGGCAAATCAGATTACAGGGGTAAGTAATCACAGCGAGTAGCCAAACCATGCTGAATCAACAGTTCAGAGAAACCACGCCAACTTAATCGAATTTGCAGCAGAGACATGTTTCTTCAGTCTTTGCACTGTGTCATTTCACAGCATCACACAGATGTGACACTAATTCATGTCATACTGGGATGAAACGGTCTTGTGATGTGGTTACGTGCTAAAAGAGGCTAAAAAAAACGGAGTGGTCAATCCACAAGCGAGTTTGTAGGTGTTAGTAAACATTAGATAATTTCAAGTAGTTCATTCATGGTTTGGTCCACCTACACGGTAGACCTTGACCCTCAATTCAAGGCCCTGGCGTGCAAGTCAAGCTGCAGTGTGGTCTAGTTTTGCTTTAGGGTTTTTTTGGACATTGTGGTTCGGGCGAAGCGGCCGCGGCCCAGCTTCTCTAAATCCACCACACTGGGTGTGGCCGTAAACACGGCTAACGTTTTCTAGGAACTCAGCAGAGAGTGTATTTAAGTGTGTTTGTGTGCATAATGTAGTTTGCCGGGATCACAAGACAGCAGCCTAATGTTTAGAGCGAATGCGCACAGGCAGGAGATAAAGCAAACAGTAGAAGCGGAAACCAGCAAAACCACCCTGACTTGTTCCAAACTCGACAATGGTCCACAGTCTTAAAGGTGAGGGGGTCAGTGCTGAGCGAGCACAACAATGCATGTTCGATGCTTGCAGAGACTACATGAAGGAATAAACCAGCTTTAGTACTTCAGTACGTCAAGCTCAATCAAGAGGATTTGTGGCATTCATCCAAAAATGTAAAATTACCCTTTGATTTACTCACCCTCAAGCCATCCTTGGTGTATAGGACTTTCTTCTGCCAGACTAATACAATCTGAGTTATTCGAAAAAAGTCCTGGCTCTTCCAAGCTTTATAACAGTGTTGAGTTTCTGAAGCAAAATAAAGTGCATCTATCCATCATAAAAAGTGCTCAACACAGCTCTGGGGGGCCTCCTGAAGTGAATCGATGCGGTGACAAAAAGCTAGTTTCACGAGAACCAAGTTTTGTTTGCAGAAAAGGAAAACCAGTATCCTTTTGGTTTATATTAAAGGGGTCATTGGATGCTTATATGATTCTTTAGGGTCTTAATGAGAAGTCTATAACATACTTTAGTTAAATTTTCAAAAACACTCTTTTTACCTTGTCAAAATCAGCCCTTTTTAGAGCGAGCTATTCTGTTGCATGTTCCTTTAAATGCTAATGAGATCTGCGTGCCCCGCCCCTCTCTGCCGTGGGATGACGAGCCGTAATGTTTACTTTAGCTGCAAAACTTGCTAACAAGCAGATTATTAAGAAAGGCCATTTGCAAAGATGCATAAAAACCCTTATACTCACTTCTGCTGTGGGTGAAGCTGCATCACAAATGATTTGAACGGGATCGGCACTTTCCTTTCAAAAACGAAAGTAACGTTAATCCTTTGCATCTTCAGCGGCTCAGATGTCGGGAGTAAATGACGACTGCTATGTTCATTATTACATCCAACAACAGAACAGCTCAATCGCTCAATCGGACACATTCTTGTCTTCCCCTGCACCTGAGTCACACAATGGCGATCAGAGACTGTTTCAGCTCGGTGAGGGCGGGTCTAAGGTAAGGCGCTCATGTCAATCAACAATCATGGGAGCGGCCTCTGTCTGTGTGACGTCACAATGACAAGAAACTGAGAATGACCTGATTTTAAAAAGGGGATATTACTTTTAAAGATTAAAAAATTCCACTGGGTGGATTTTTTATCACTGTAGGGTGGTTGTTTACACAAACTGCCAACGCACAACATAAAAAGTGAGTTTTGCATCCGATGACCCCTTTAAAGTCCTCTGACATTTCTCTTTACAAATCCTCGTTTTGTACTTCTAATTTGTGACCTTTTTTTGTTTTGCTCTTTCTACTTTCTACTCTTTCTACTGCACTTCCGCATTCATCTACTGTGACAGACAGGCCTTTATTAACCCCCTGGAGCCTTACTTTTTAGGACTTCAAAATCTCAACACCCATTCACTGCTATTATAAAGCTTGGAAGAGCAAAGACATTTTTAATATAATTCTGACTGTATTTATCTGAAAGAAGGAAGTCATATACACACAGGATGGCTTGAGGGTAAGTACATTGCCCTCCAAAAGTTTGGAAACACCCCTGGCAAAATGTGGTTTTGGACGCTATTAGCATAGTGTGAATCATCTTTGGGCAATCCTTCAGGATGCTTGGAGTAATATATTAAGTCAATGTTTGAATGAACTGACAGCTCGGATGCTCAGATTATGCAGATCTGTAATAGCTGCTAATGGTGGATATTTTGATTCATCGAAAATTTTATTTTTTTCTATGTATAAACTGTTTTTGTAATAAAATATGTTTTTGTAGTTTGTGCTGTCCCTTACCAGTGCAAAAAAGGATTCATGCCAATATTTTCCAAAACCCCACTTTTCAATGGCGTTTCCAAACTTTCGGAGGGCAGTGTAAATCAAGGGGAAATTTTGATTTTCGGTGAACTATCCCTTTAATACCAAAAAAAAGACGGAACAAGTTTTTTTTACACTTGTTCCGTCTTTTCTTAAAAAATATGAATTACTGAGGTGTTACAATATAAGTATATAGGGCAAATTCATACATGTCAAAACACACACAGTTTTAATATGCATTTTAATAGGGGGTGGGCAATAGGTCCACTAACTTCATTTAAGAAGGCAACTCTGAAATTACAGAACAAAAACATGAGTTCAATATTTACAAAAACTCAAAAGAAAACACTTTAATTACTCAAACACTTTAATTACTGAAAAAAAAAATTAGCATGTTAAGAAAATTAATTAATTTTAATATAAATCATGGTCACACCACATGACATTTTTTAAGGCTACAGCCAATTTATCTACATGTTTCCGGACAGACTGGATGAGGATGAGATCAGATCTCTGTGCTGAGCACTGGCTGTTGTCAGACTCCTTGTGCAAACAGAAATCTCACTGGATTATTACAATTAATGGCAAAATGAATGTTTGGAAATGTAAACTGATATTTCCTACTGAATCACTACAGCAAAAGATAGAAATAACTGACATAAAACCATTTTAGCTGGAGAAAATACTAGTGTTATAATAATTTTGGCCACCACTGTGTGTGTAGTCGTGTACACAACATTTGTAATATTTGAATAATTACAATAGACATTGTATATTTCATAATTTTAGTATTTTAAAATTGGCCTGTTGAATATCCTTATACATGAATGACCCATGAAGCTATATCCAATTTTACATCTTTGTTGCTTGCATGCCAACACAATGATGTAAACCCTAAAATTTATTTTGGATATGTTTATGTTGTTGTTGTTTTTTGTGGTAATCATGACACAAATACTGTCAACTGACCCAAAATATTCCTTTAGTTAAAAAAGGACAATATCTGTAGCTAATGTCTATTACAATATCTATTACATTTCACATCAATTAATAAAACTTAATCCAGGTTTTAAGTTTGAGAGTGACACCTAAAATTAATGCTATAAAGGTTTTGTCTATTTGTTTCCCTGCTTTATATTGAAGTGACTTACAGTGAAAAATTCTTTTTGAAACCAGAAATTATTTTACAATGATTAAAGTCATCTTTGTGCGAGTGTGTTGGTTTGAATGAATCATAGCGGTCTAAGAAAGCGAAGCGGCCTTGATCCTGGAGCGGGGCTCTCATATTGTAGGGATTTAGAGCTGGATCTGGTGCCATGACCCGGAGCAAAGAGTAGAGGCCACTGGGTCACTGCAGCAAACACAGAGTTGAGGATAAAGCACAAAAACACTAAGATCTCATCAATTTTCTACAATATTTGCCCAAGACTAAACATATCAAAGAGCACATGATTTCCTGAGCGTCATGGAAAACCAAACTCAAATCGGCCGAGTTCTTTATGACCCTGCAGAGGTTTCAGAGAGGCTGCTGGAAGCGTGACAGATTCATCTGGAAAAGGGGGAAGTGAGAAAAAAAGGGAGAGATCTAGCTGTTTTTAGAAGTCAGAGTAGGCTGCCATTTATTCCCAAGAAGAAGTCGGGAATTCTTCAAACGATTATGTAAGATGTGGGTGTGTGAATGGTAAAGAAGAGAAAGGGCCTCAACGGTGCTTTCCTCCACTTCTATTGTATCTATTACGACCTCAAAGGCCAAGAATCATCATGCAATGACAATTTACAACTGGGCCGGGAGCAGTAAAATCAGTAAAGTAATCTACACATGCATAATGGACTCATTTCATAAGGATAAATATCAGTAAAACATATTCTGCGCACCTCTTGAACTCATAAGAAACACTCATAAACAACTTCCATAAAATAATGATCAACGTGCCCAGGAGCAAAATACACACACAAGCTGTTGGATAGAAATGGAGGCTGAATTTCTTCACCCGGTGCGGCACACCACAATCTGCAAAGGAGCTATAATGACGAGTAAAATATGAGCAAAATAACAAATGAAAACTATAATCAAGAAAGTAAACAGCATAGCTTAGGGCAATCGAGGCAGTACAGCCAGTAAAAACATTTGATTAACTGGCTCTTCGTCTCTCTACAGACAAACAACGAGTCCACAACCAGCATTCCTCGACAAGAGTTCAGGTCTGGTAGAAAAAACAAACTAGTTTTCAATTCTGTCGTTATTTCTTGCATGACAAACCATGCTGATGTCTGGGGTCAAAGTCGGCGTCTGGTGCTGAATTTACGTCTGCCAGAAATTTCACAATTGTGGCCACAGCCTCATTTTGGAATATAAGAGCTTCAAAGCCACATTTGGTAAATTCAGTACCAGAAAATGATGCTTTGAATGTACTTTGGGCAGCAGCAATTGCATAAATATCCACTAGGGATTTTTCCGATTGGCCAGTTGAATGGCAGCAGTTATAAAGCTGCTATAAAGTGTGTGTAGTGCAGTCATGCAACAAGGCTATCAAATCGCAGCAGGAAGCTTTGATGAACAGACATGTCTTATTTGACTAAAGATTAAAATTGACTTGTTTTGATGCCTATTTTAGTTAGACAGGAACTGAGGTTTAAACAGCTTCCATAGTGTTATACAGGTAAATAAGAATATCAAGGGAAAGTCCATTTATTTCAATAATTTGTTTCAAAAAGTGAAACTTATACTGTATGTTATATTAGTTCACTGCACACAAAGTGAAATATTTCAAGCCTTTATTTGTTTCGATTTTAATGATTATGGATTAAAGACAAAAAAAAACAAATCCAATATTTCACAAAATTAGAATATTTCATGTGACCAATAAAAAAGGATCTTAAACACATGTTGGCCTTCTGAAAATTGTGTTAATGTACTGTATTATGTCCTCAGTACATCATTTTGGAGATGATGATTTTTTTTAGCAGAATTTGGCACCTGCCCACAAAGCCAAAATTACCAGCACCTGGTTTAATAGCCATGGAATAACTGTACTTGATTGGCCGGCAAACTCGCCCGACTTAAACCCCATTGAAAATCTATGGGTATTGTCAAAAGGAAGATGAGGGAACAGAGACCCCGAAATGCAGACGAGCTGAAGGCCAATATCAAAGCAACTTGGGCTACCATAACACCTCAACTGTGTCAAAGGCTGATCCATGCCACGCCGCCTTGATGCTGGAATTAGTGCAGAAAGAGGCCCAACAAAGCACTGAGGACATAATACAGTACAATAACACATTTTTCAGAAGGCCAACATGTGTTTAAGATCTTTAAGATTCTAATTTTTTGGCACAAACCTGTATATTAAAGGGGTCATGGTCTAAGAAACCAAAATTCCCTTGATCTTTTGACATATAAAAGGTCATTGTACTACAAAAACATCATGTAAGTTTCAGAACTGAAAACGTATTAAATTAATTAAAATTTAAAGCGCGCCATTCGAACCATTTATCCGCTCAACTCAAAGTTCAAACTGCGGAGCGGAGAGACCTTACTAGAGAAGATGCATTCACTCGCTGATGAGTCTCGGTCACATTACACAACAGATCAGACCCAATATGAAGTGTTTGAAGAACACAAATGACACGGTTTATAGCCAGAAGATACAGAGCTGACAAACAGGAGAAATACAGCGCAACGATGCCGTCAGAAGGCTTTTTAATGCCAGACACTGCAGCTGAATAGGATAAAAAAAATATAACTAATAGTTATCACTTTATTTACTCAGTTAATTGATTACATTGATAATTGCAAAACATTTTTTGCATTACAAGTTTTCTAAAATGTTAGATTTAAATATGCAAATGAGGCATTCTTTTATGAAATATGTGCTAATTTGCATACATTTCTAATACCAAAATCTAAACACTGGATGAAGTCAGCTTCAAAATTCTTTTTTTTTTTGACATATTAGAGTCAAATGTGTTTACAGAGGGAATTTTTGTCACTCCATAATTCAGAAAATACTTGTACTTGTAAACAATGTATTTTTTTACCATTTTGGGGGGAATAAAATGTATAAAATCAAGCACATTATATATGAACAAATCCCTCTGTAATAAACTTCAGAATATAGACAGGAATAAAAATTGTACGTTTTGTGTGTGTAAGTGCTACTGAAGTGGAGATTTATGGCTCAGTGTAGAAGAAAAAACTCATTTTGAGAAAACGGCCTTTAAAAATATGTATTGTTTTTTCTTATTATTTTTTATTTTGTTAAGGAAACATAAAAAAAATTAAAAACACAAAGTGTTTGTCGTATTCTGACCAAAAAAGAGTTTAAAACCACAATTAACCGCCTGGTTTTTACAACTTACATTGGAGCAAAAATCTGCCTTTAAACTTGAACGAAATAAAAATGCGACATTTGTTGTGATAATTATTGATATCGACTGATTTGAAAAAAAATTTGTGATAATTTTTTTGTCCATATCACCCAGCCCTTTATATACTATAAGCATTCAGGTCAATACCAATAAGCAGGTAATCATTTCATGTTAGGCATGAAAAACATCAAACATTTAATATTAAAATGATGTACTGTTTTGTCTAAATAAATACAGAAAAACCCTTGAAAAATTAAAATTCAAGAAAATATTTTTATATGGTATGAATTTAGGCACATTTATGAGATTTCATTTAAGTGTTATTACATTTTTAGTCTATTTAAAGTGAATGTTAAATGACTAAAAATACATGACTTTAAACTTACATCAGTAATGTGTGGAGGTGTTCTGAAAAGAGGCAAACTCAATTTTTCTTTCTTGCTTTCTTTTTTTTTACATTTTCACATTTTCTTGTTTAAACATTACTTACACTATTAAAGAAAAAAACTATTCTATTTTATATTTCTACATTAACAGCGTCATCAATATTCATCAATATTTATTAAAGCCATGTATGACTCTCATAAAGCATTTTACATTTATTCCAAAATAATAACAATAGATTTTATTTGTGAACTTACATTCAGCTTTTCTTTTTACTTGTTAAATTTTACTACTTTTGAATTTTTTGGCTCATCAGTCATCAAAACTCCATAAACATTGGTCACAAGACATGAATATTCACTTTAAATTTCACCAAGCTGATTCCTCACGCCCACAGATCATATTTTCAGGCCATTTCAAGTCTTATTTTGATGTAACAAAGCAGTTATATCTGAATGTGTGAGTTGTTTACTTACTTTTAAAAATTAGTGCTTCCTATTAACACCATTATATTGCCCATTCAGACTGATTCACGAGTGCATAACATGAACGAACAAAAGAGGCGGGATTTGTTGCATGAACCAATCACAGTTGATCTTAACCAGTCATATCCAATCATATCGCGATGGAGGCATTGCCTCCTCTCACGTGACTTTCCCCCATTCATTCTCAATTACCCCCCACCAAAACTCACCACCTCCTTTAAGGGGTCTTTTAAAACTCAATGGGCTCAGGGGAGGCAAGAGAGACGCAGACTCCCACTGTAACTTTATCTGCTGGTTTCGCTGTTGGATGTTATAAAAATGTTATATTTTGTAATACTGACGTTGTTTTATTTTTGTACTATGAATTTTTTTCTCCCTTGCCTCCTCGGAGGAAACGCCCCCAGCTATATATATATACAGACACAGTATGTAGTTATGAAATCGGAGACCCTTCTCTAGAAAATCGTGATGAAATCCAATCACGTGGTCACTACAGCGGCATCAGAAAATACGGTGTAAACATCAGTCTGCTATGACTGACCATTTATGATCCGATCATGACACGAATGAAGTAAAATGCTTGTTGCAACTTCTATAATCGAATGCAAATCCGGATATAACACCACATTTTATTTCCTGATTATATTGTGATAAGTAAAACAAAGTCCTAGCTATTTGGTGACTGGTTAACATTAGCCAATAAAAATATTTCAGAGGAAGTTATAAAGATTAAGAAAGTAAAAAAAGGCTGATTTCAAACTGCAAACAAGGCCTAAATGTGGTACTTTTTTCTCAGCACTAAAAAACCCTTCACAAAATCAAGTCAAAGGGAAAAAAACTAAAAATAAGTCTGTTTCTCTTTTTCCAAATGCGGAACAAATCAGCCAATTAAACTGCAAGCATCTGAAGCGCGTCCCCTCAAATATCATCTGAAAGTTTTGGTTCCTCTCTTCGGTTTCACAGACACTCATTCTGTGCTCCGTAACACGAGCCGTGATGAGCGCGCCGCCTGCACTGTTATCTGTTGTGGCTTCTGATAATATCAACACGACGAGTCATAACAGAAGTTAATTACAGCAAACGTATCGAATTGAGGCACAAGGGCCTCTGTCCTTCTCAAGCGGTCACAGTTTCACCCCAAGCTTTGTTTGTTTGGCCAAGCCAAAAGGAACGCTGTAGGTGAGTTATAGATGGCCAAAGGAATGCAGCCCACTCAATGTTTGGTTTCCTTCACATGAACAGCTCCCTGTCTGGCCAGACATGAGATACGTGCTGGTTGACACGAACACATGAGTCATTCCTGTGGCTCCTAAATGAGGGGGCCTTTGACCCCGTAGATTTTGAGAGCAGAGGTCATGACCCACTGAGAGGTTTCAGTGTGACACAGTCAGTCAGCTGGAACTACAGATGCTGTAACCTCTTTGGTAAACACAACATGGCTATTAGTGTGAGTAATTATAAAGAAAGAAATGATCGTCACAGCTCTCAACTGTGCTATATTACAGTCTTCAGTCCAAGATACATCAGTCTTTTATTTCATACAAAACAAAGCAAAAACAGTAATATCATGAAATATTTTTACATTAAAAAAAAACTGTTTTCTATTTAAATATATTTAAAAATGTAATTTATTCCTGTGATTTCAAAGCTGAATTTTAGCATCATTACTTCAGTCACATGATACTTCAGAAATCATTCTAATATTATGATTTGCTGTTTAAGAAACATTTATTATTATTAATGTTCAAAACAAACATGCTGCTTAATATTTTTGTGAAAATTAGAATTTTTTAAATATTTTTCAAGATTCTTTGATTAATGGAAATGTCAAAAGAACAGCATTAGTTTGAAATTATTATTTATTTTGCAACATTATACACGTTTTTGTCACTTTTGATCAAGTTTATGCTCCTTTGCTTATTTATTTGAAAGAAATCCTAAACTTTTGAAGTTTAGTATTTAAACAATATTTAAACTTGTAACAGGATTTTATAACAAATAATATCCAATATTGTTGTCACATGCATCAGATATCACCTCAGAAATAAAAAAGTTTTAATTTATCATCTTTTTGATGAATCTTTTTATATAAACATTTATTCTTTGATCCGATCCAATAATTAGTCAAGGAAAAGATGTCTGATATCACTTCCGAACAGTACATTTTTTATGTTTTTTTTAAAGAAGTCTCTTCTGCTCACATGCCTGCATTTATTTGAAAATACAGCAAAACAGTAACATTTTGAATTATTTTACTATTTAAATATATTCTATTTGAATATATTTTAAAATGTAATTTATTCCTGTGCTTTCAAAGCTGAATTTTTAGCAGCATTACTCCAGTCACATGATCCTTCAGAAAACATTCTAATATTATGATTTGCTGTTTAAGAAACATTTATTATTATTATTATTATTATTATTATTATATAAAATTAGAATTTTTTTTATATTTTCCAAGATTCTTTGATTAATAGAAAGTTCAGCATTAGTTTGAAATTATTATTTATTTTGTAACATTATACACGTTTTTGTCACTTTTGATCAAGCTTATGCTCCTATGCTTAATAAAACTGCTAATTTATTTGAAAGAAATCCTCAATTTTGAAGGTTAGTATATATAAAAATGTTATGTTAAACAATACTTAGACATGTAACAGCATTTTATAACAAATAATATCTAATATTGTTGTTACATGCATCCAGATATCACCTCAGAAATAAAAATGTTTTAATTTAGCATCTTTTTGATTCATCTTTTTGATAAAAAATAAATAAATAAATAGTGGTCCAACCCAAAAATCAGTCAATTAAAAGATGTCAAGTCATCACTTTTTTTTTTTAAAGAAGTCTGTTCGGCTCACCAAGCCAGCATTTATTGGATTCAAAATACAGCAAAAACTGTACTATTTTGACATGTTTTTACTTTTTAACTGTTATTAAACTGGTTTCTCTTTGAAAATATTTGAATATGCAATTTATTCCTGTGAAAAAGCTGAATTTAAGCATCATTACTCCAGTCACATGGTCCTTCAGAAATCATTCTAATATTCTGATTTGCTGCTCAAAAAATTATGTATTATTATTATTATTTTGAAAACAGCTGAGTAGATTTTTTTCAGGTTTCTTTGATGAATATAAAGTTTAGAACAGCATTTATCTGAAACAGAAATCTTTTGTAACATTGTAAATGTCTTTATCATCACTTTGGATCAATTTAAAGCATCCTTGCTAAATAAAAGTATTAATTTCCATAACGTCTTCCCCAAAAAACATATTACTGGCTCCAAGCTTTAGAATAGTATAATGTATGTTACAAAAGCCCTTATTTTAGATAAATGCTGATCTTCACCAAATAACCCTGTATGGTTTAAAATGCTGTTTTAAATATTGATAATAATAATAAAAATTGTTTCTTGCACAGCAAATCAGCATATTACAATGATTTCCGAAGGATCATGTGACACTGACGACCGGAGTAATGATGCTAAAATTCAGCTTTGAAATCACAGGAATAAATGACATTTTACGACATATTCAAATAGAAAGCAGTTGTTTTAAATAGTAAAAATATTTTGCAATATTACTGTTTCTGCTGTATTTTGGATCAAATAAATGCAGGCTTGTCTGCTCACATGCCTGCATTTATTTGAAAATACAGCAAAACAGTAACATTTTGAATTATTTTACTATTTAAATATATTCTATTTGAATATATTTTAAAATGTAATTTATTCCTGTGCTTTCAAAGCTGAATTTTTAGAAGCATTACTCCAATCACATGATCCTTCAGAAAACATTCTAATATTATGATTTGCTGTTTAAGAAACATTTATTATTATTATTATTATTATTATTATTATTATTATTATTATTATATAAAATTAGATTTTTTTTATATTTTCCAAGATTCTTTGATTAAAATGCTATTGAAATCACAGGAATAAATGACATTTTACAACATATTCAAATAGAAAGCAGTTGTTTTAAATAGTAAAAATATTTTGCAATATTACTGTTTCTGCTGTATTTTGGATCAAATAAATGCAGGCTTGATGAGCAGAAAAGTCTTCTATAAAAAATATTAAAAATCTTTTGACTGGTAGTGTATATATTATAAACTCATCTTCTGTAGTACAGGGTGAAGACAATACTGATGACAAACATTTGCAGTTATTCATGCTTTAAAAATCCACAAGAAAAATATACCAGCATCACACTATTTTCAACAAACTCAGACTTGGGCCTATCACCAATAGAGTATGCATATCGTCAGTTTCTTCTGCTATAAAGGAATCGTTCAATAACGGATGTCCAGGAAGTTCATGAACCATTGTTCTTTCTGAATGCCGTCCAAGATCAAGATGACCACATGACTGGACGTGTTCACATAAAACCTCAAATTGCTGACTTCACCTTTTTATTGAAGTTTATTTCAAAGGCTTGCACAAGCACATACAAGACACATTCAAAAAGCAAGGGTTACAGTCTGCTGGACGTTCTACCTTCCACCTTGACTTTTGTCTCTTAGTTTACTTTAGATGAATGCTGATAAGAGAAGAATAGATTCAAGCGTAGACTTGCTGCCAGTGTGACCTATCAGCCACAGCGTAAAGCAGAGACTTTGTCAGGCAAGCCTGAACATGTCAAAGAAAGACTAATGTGTGTAGAGCTACTCAAGTAGTGTATGGTCACCAGTCCTTATCTAATGAACACGTAAGCGCAAACACACTAAATTGTGACACTGGATCACAAAACCAGTCTTAAATAGCATGAGTATACAGTACAGACCAAAAGTTTGAATGAATGAGAAGGTGTGTCCAAACTTTTGGTCTGTACTGTATATTTTTCTGTTTATTAAAGTTTTTACTCTACATCTGTGCAGTTTTCAGTGGGTTAGTGATATTTTTTAAATATATATAAATTAATAAATAAATATTTTTTAACTGGGTTTTTATACAAAAACTGCTTTTTTATGTAAAATTCACTTTATAAAAGATCCACATTTCTAACTTTAATTCATGGGGATAACATGGATAATTTCACATGGTTTAGTGTAAGATTTTTGCCCATCTTTTGGAAAATCCAGTTTTAAAAGTAAAAAAACAACTACAAATAACTTTTACCAGTAGGTGGCTCCACTATTTGCTATTTGCTATTTGACCACCTGAAAGATATTTTTTCACAAGTTTTTTCAGTTGAATTCATATCTACAGTACAGACCAAAAGTTTGGACACACCTGAATGAGAAGGTGTGTCCAAACTTTTGGTCTGTACTGTATATTTTTCTGTTTATTAAAGTTTTTACTCTACATTTGTGCAGTTTTCAGTGGGTTAGTGATATTTTTTAAATATATATAAATTAATAAATAAATATTTTTTAAATGGGTTTTTATACAAAAACTGCTTTTTTATGTAAAATTCACTTTATAAAAGATCCACATTTCTAACTTTAATTCATGGGGATAACATGGATAATTTCACATGGTTTAGTGTAAGATTTTTGCCCATCTTTTGGAAAATCCAGTTTTAAAAGTAAAAAAAAAACAACTACAAATAACTTTTACCAGTAGGTGGCTCCACTATTTGCTATTTGCTATTTGACCACCTGAAAGATATTTTTTCACAAGTTTTTTCAGTTGAATTCATATCTACAGTACAGACCAAAAGTTTGGACACACCTGAATGAGAAGGTGTGTCCAAACTTTTGGTCTGTACTGTATATTTTTCTGTTTATTAAAGTTTTTACTCTACATTTGTGCAGTTTTCAGTGGGTTAGTGATATTTTTTAAATATATATAAATTAATAAATAAATATTTTTTAAATGGGTTTTTATACAAAAACTGCTTTTTTATGTAAAATTCACTTTATAAAAGATCCACATTTCTAACTTTAATTCATGGGGATAACATGGATAATTTCACATGGTTTAGTGTAAGATTTTTGCCCATCTTTTGGAAAATCCAGTTTTAAAAGTAAAAAAAAAACAACTACAAATAACTTTTACCAGTAGGTGGCTGCAGAGCTCCACTATTTGCTATTTGACCACCTGAAAGATATTTTTTCACAAGTTTTTTCAGTTGAATTCATATCTACAGTACAGACCAAAACTTTTGGTCAGTACTGTATTTGTAGTAATTGCACTGTATGGGTCAAAATGATCAATTTTTCTTTTACGCCAAAAATCATTAGGATATTAAGTAAAGATTGTGTTCCATGAAGATATTTTGTAAATTTGCTACTGTAAATATATCCAAACGTAATTTTTGTTTAGTAATATGCATTGCTAAGAACTTAATTTGGACAACTTTAAAGGTGATTTTCTCAATGTTTTGATTTTTTTGCAGCTTCCCAATTTTCAAATTGTATCTCTGCCAAATATTGTCCTACCCTAACAAACCATACATCAATGAAAAGCTTATTTATTCAGCTTTCAGATCCTTATGACTGGTTTTGTGGTTCAGGGTGACAATTATTGAAGTATTTTCTGCACACAGTCATGTGTGAATCCATAATGCCCCAGATTTGAATGGTGAAGTTCATCAGGCCTATTTCTACAACTCAGGTGAAATGCAATCTTGCCTGTATGACCCAAGATCTAGTTGCAAGTCTAAATGCTAACAATGTCTAATTCTAGGTACTAGTCTAGATGGCATCACATTTGCAAAAGGGTGTTACAGTTCCTGCACTCTAGAGAAACATCTCAGCATGAGCACAATGCATACTGACTGTACTCTGAATACAGTATATGACCATTTACAACTAGATGTAAATCATATAGAGATTTATTTCAATGGCCAAAGAAGAAAATAAAACATTAAAGGGCAAGTTCCTACATAAAATAACTGACTCCAAACCAATTCATTGCATTTCATTAATAATTCTGATGACAATACTCTAGTGTCTATATAATTTTAAAAGCAAAAATCTTAATTATTATTATTAAAAAAATTGAATGCATGATATTGATAGATAAGTACACTTTTGACCTTTTTTTTGATATTAATACTTTTTCTTTATTTAGTCTGTTGTTTGCTTAATTAAAATCATTGAAGATAATGAAATTAACATTTCATATTAACATGCATATAACAACAACAATTAAAAAGTGTACAGTAATGTACAGTAATTTCTTTTATCTAAAGCTCTAGTCCATAAAACCCTCTGATAGTTGCCAAGCACACATAAACACACATAAAAGACGGCAATGTGACAGATGTAAAGCAGAGAAAGAGCGCCGCAGGTGAATAAAAGAGTTATGGAGGGGTCATAAAATACAACCGGTAGAGTTTGTGTTGGATTTATCTGACAAACATCATGTTTTCTCACTATAACTCTGAAGGGACAAGTCATTTGCCTGCATATCAGACAGTTTTGCATACATTTACAATCCCTTAGGCAGTATGAGATCCAGGTATCATTTAAAATTAAAATCTAGGCCACATTAATGATGCAGAAAGACAAAGCGACAACTGTAGCTTCACAGTTATTGCTGCAATACTTTCTATTGACAGAATAATTAGTGCAATTAAACCATTTGTGACCCTGGACAACAAAACCGGTCTAAAGTAGCACTAGCCAATAATACATTGTATGGGTCAAAATTCTAGATTTTTTAATGCCAAAAATCAATAGAATTTTAAGTAAAGATCATGTTCCATGAAGATATTTTGTAAATTTCCTACCGTAAACATATCAAAACTTAATTTCTGATTAGAATTATGCATCGCTAAGAACTTCAATATTTTGATTTTTTGGCACCCTCAGATTCCCGATACATACATCAATGGAAAGCTTATTTATTTAGCTTTCAATTTACAAAAATTGACCCTTATGACTGTTTTGTAGTCCAGGGTCACATTTAAACTATTTTTTTTTTTTTATAAAAAATGTGAATTAAAGGAGAAGTTGACTTTCAAAACAAAAATGTACAGATAATTTACTCGCCCCCTTGTCATCCAAGATGTTATGTCTTTCTTTCTTAAGTCGTAAAAGAAAATTATGTTTTTTGAGGAAAACATTTCAGGATTTCTCTCCATATAGTGGACTTCTATGGTGCCCGCAAGTTTGAACTTCCAAAACGCAGTTTAAATGCAGCTTCAAAAGGGCTCTAAATGATCCCAGCTGAGGAAGAAGAGTCTTATCTAGCTAAATGAATGGTTATTTTATGAAAAAATTGACAACTTATATACTTTTTAACCTCAAATGCTTGTCTTGTATTGCTCTGCGTGAACTCTGTGTATTCCAGTTCAAGACAGTTAGGGTATGTCGAAAAACTACCATTTCATCTCATTTTATCCTCCAACTTCAAAATTGTCTTACATCGCTCCAGAAGTACCAACCTACACTCTTAAAAATAAAGGTGCTTCACAATGCTATAGAAGAACCTTTTTTGTCTAAAAGGTTCCATAAAGAACCTTTAACATCTGAAGAACTTTTCTGTTTCACAAAAGGTTCTTTGTGGCGAAAGAAGGTTCTTCAGATTATTAAAAGGTAAGAAAGAGATGGTTCTGTAAAGAACCTTTGACTGAATGGTTCTTTTTGGAACCAAAAAATGGTTCTTCTATGGCAGGGATCATCAAATCTGGACCTCGAGATCCATTTTCCTGCAGAGTTTAGCTCTTACCCTAATCAAACACACCTGAGCATGCTAATCAAGGTCTTCAAGATCATTAGAGAATCACAGGTAGGTGAGTGTGATCAGGGTTGGAGCTAAACTCTGCAGCGCATTGGACCTCCAGGGTAAGATTTGGGGAACCCTGTTCTATGGCATCGCTGAAGAACCTTTTAAAGCACCTTTATTTTTTAAAGTGTAGTGTTTACAAAGTGAACATGCAAAGATCAAACGAGGTAGGTAAAAAAGAGGTAAAACAGCGATGTAGGACAATTTTGAAGTTGGAGAAGAAAATGAGATAGGAGTTTTTTGACATACCCTAACTGTCAAGAACTGGAATACAGAGTTCACACAGAGGTTAAAAAGTATATAAATGTGACCCTGGACCACAAAACCAGTCTTAAGTCGCTGGGGTATATTTGTAGCAATAGCCAAAAATATGTGGTATGGGTCAAAATTATTGATTTTTCTTTTATGCCAAAAATCATTAGGAAATTAAGTAAAGATCATGTTCCATGAAGAGTTTTTGTAAAATTCCTACTATAAATATATCAAAATGTAATTTTTGATTAGTAATATGCATTGTTAAGAACTTAATTTGGACAACTTTAAAGGTGATTTTCTCTGTATTTGGATTTTTTTGCACCCTCAGATTCCAGATTTTCAAATAGATGTATCTCGGCCAAATATTGTCCTTTCCTAACAAACCATATATCAATAGAAAGCTTATTTATTGAGCTTTCAATTGATGTATACATCTCAGTTTTGTAAAATTTAACCTTATGACTGGTTTTGTGGTCCAGGGTCACAAATTGTCTTTTTTTTTTTTAAGAAAATAACCAATTGTGTTTTGTTAGATAAGACCCTTCTTCCTCAGATGGATTTAGAGTCCTTCGAAGCTGCATTTAAACTGCATTTTGAAAGTTCAAACTCGCGGGCACCATAGAAGTCCCCTATATGGAAAGAAATCCTGAAATGTTTTCCTCAAAAAACATAATTTCTTATCGACTGAAGAAAGAAAGACATGAACAGCTTGCATGACAAAAGGGTGAGTAAATTATCTGCACATTTTTTTTTACTTCTTTAAAAATGTCACTTCTTAATTTTAAAATACTTCTATCCTAGTTTATCATCCAGAGTTTGTGGTGCTATCAAAGCAAGCTCTGTTTGTTTAAGTATCTCGACCTGCCTGACACAGCAACAGCTCAACCAATGGTGTGAGTTTGGGGGCGTGGCTATCTGTTTAGCTAACCAATAGAAGACAGGGTGAGTGTTCAGTAAACTTGTTCAGAAATAGCTATATGAATGTGTACTAAGTAAGCTACTGAAGTACTAAGTCATAAATTCAGTGAGCATTACAAAAGCCTTATTGTAAATAAAGTCATAGTCACTTGCCTGAACTTGCTATATCAGCACATTTTGTTAAACACACACAAATACATTGTCAATTCACAGTGTGAAAAGCATCCCACGCACCCACATTGAATTACAACTGACCTATTTATCTGCTGATGATGGTTTGTGCACATACAAGAACAGATTAGATTACATATCTCTTAAACACCTTTCCGGCCCCAAGCCTCCATCGCCTATAATAATCAACCTGGTTTGGATTGGTAATGTATCCTTGAATGGCATAGTTCACCCAAAATCTAACTTTTGAATCGTTTGCTTGACTCTCACTGTTACATGAGGATGAGTAAATGTTGACAGGGTTACTCTGGGTAAACTATTCACATAGGCATATTTGTGAAGATTATGATTTAAGAAGGAAAAGAAACGACAGATAAACAGCGAAAAAAAAAAAAAACAGAGACAGAATGCTATTTGATCAGACATTCCTCATAAACATGGCAAAAACAAAGATTGCATAAATACTGACTGAACGCTGACCAAGCGGCCCGCCTGTCTCCTCCATGCCATCCTGTGCCATTACATTACTATCAGCCTCTGGTATGCTGAGGGTCATGCTAGTGGTGAAACAGCCACTGGCTACAAGACGCTCAATGTAGCTTCTGTCTTAAGAATGATTATTACTGCAGTTCACCATAAAGGCTTGTAAGCAATTGAATGCAAGCAAGTGGAATGACAGTTTAACCAAGGGACTGATTAAAACATGTCTGATCAAGCAGCACTTCATTCCACTTTTAAACAGACTGAGCCATTAAACCTTGACAATCAAATCAATGGGAGTACAAGTGAGATCTAGGAAGACTTGTGTAAGGCATGTCTTTGATGTTTGCCTCAGGGCCAGTTTGCATGAATTCAACACAGCTTAACTTACTCTACTGCATGTCAATAACTATAAAACTATACTTCCATTCAAAAGTTTGGACACACCAACTCATTAGTGCATTAGCGTCCGCCCACTTTTTCAGGTGAAACACAACATTTCAAACTTGCATCTGAAGTAAAAATGTAAAACAAACAAGGTACAAGACTGTGTCCTTTAGTGAGGAAAAAAACTACAAACCCATGAAGCATTTCGAATAACATAGTTCATTTAAAAATAATGGAGAAATATAAAATTAATGTTTTAAAGAAGTGCTGTAAAAAAATTAATCGCGATTAATTGCAATTAATCGCATCCAAAATAAAAGTTGTTTACATAGAATATGTGTGTGTGTACGGTGTATATTTATTAATAAGTATGTATAAATACACACACATACAGTATATATTTACATGTATACATTTGTACTCATATAATTGATATTATATATATTTATATATACATAATAAATATACACAGTATACACACACACACACACACACACACACACATATATTATGTATATATATATATATATATATATATATATTAGGGGTGTAACGGTTCACGGGGATGTATTGAACCGTTTCGGTACGGCCTGTTCGGTTCGGTCCACTTGCGTACCGTTTCGGTATATTTTTTTCATTAAATAATATACATTTATTATTAGCGGGATATTAAGCGCAGCGGAACAATGTTCCTAGGCGAGTTTCCGCACGGACGCTATTGAGTGACGAACAGTAAAACTCGCGCTTTGGTTAAGGTGCGTCAAAGAACAAATACTGACATATGCTGTATATTCTATACTCTTTGGGTGCGTTCCGATCGACAGGGTCCCTACGCAGTGTTCACTGCTCCCTTCACTGGCCTTCGCTGAAAATAATCGCTCATTTGGAATGCCCCTGAACGTCATCAAAGCAAATTAACGGCAGCGTCACGCAGATTATGATTTAACATAAATAAATATTGTAATTTATTTTACTTTCAACTTTAAATACATATAAAATACTTATAAACGTATGTATCTAAAAAAAATATAGTCCAAATGTATATGTTTAGACCATTAACACATTAACAGATTTTTGTGGTCTTATTTCACGCACTTTTTTTCCCCACACACAGCCTATATTTAACTATCCTGTGAAATAAAACAAGACAGAGATTCAACTTGCCAGTTTTACTTTCATTCATAAAATACAATATGCAAATGTAACATGAATCGCCATAACCATTCATAAACAATCTAATTTGTATAATGATAAAAACATTCATTGCAACCGCTTCATTTCAGAGCCTTAAAAAAATATTATGTAAAATATCACCCAAATGTGTCGCTTTTATTTATTTTATGCAAGCATTCTATTGTGTATTGGCAGCTTTTCAAAATAAAGATTTTGTAAGTTCTTATTTTTTTGTACCGAAAATGAACCGAACCGAGCTCTCCAAGACACTGTACCGAACCGAATACGATTTTAGCGTACCGTTACACCCCTAATATATATATATATATATATATATATATATATAAACAGTTTATTTTGGATGATTAATCGTTTGACAGCACTAATTTAAAGTTGTTGATTACACCTATAGAAGTTGCAAAATGTGCTTATATATACAGTATACTAATATTTAAGTTTATTGAAAGCAGAATTCAGAAAGTTTTTCCCTTCAGAGCATTTTTGGTGCAATCTGCTCGTAAAGACGCTGATTGGTGGAATTTCTACACAGCATTATGGGTAGTGTAGTGTAGTGGTGTATTTGCATTCAACACATATTGAATCTCAATATATTATGTTGTGTATATATGTTGTTTGTTAATTTTTCTCTACTTTCTGTCATATTTCTGAATTTTTGTCACGTTTTCAAATACAAAAAAAAGAATCTCATGTTATATACACATTAATGTAACTACTGTATCACCCAAATACAGCCGGCCTGCACAGTGCTCTCTGTACTGAAGGGATGAGTTCGGTGACAACTATCAGAATCCAGAAAGTTTTTCCCTTCAGAGCATTTTTAGCACAATCTGCTTGTAAAGACTCTCTGATTGGTGGAATTTCTGCACAGCATTATGGGTAGTGTAGTGTAGTGGTGTGTTTGCATACAACACACATTGAATCTCATGCTATATTATGTTGTCTATATATGTTTGTTAATTTTTCTCTACTTTCTGTCATATTTCAATTTTTTCGTTACATTCTCAATTACAAAAAAAAAAATAGAATCTCATTTTATGTATGCATTGATGCATCACCCAAATGTAGTCGGGCTGCACAGTGCTCTCTGTACTGAAGGGATGAGTTCGGAGACAATTATCAGACCTGACCTGTCATGTGGGACGGGGATGATGGAGGACGTGTGCAGGTGCGGTGTCTCGGGAGATGGCAGGCAACATCCTGGCTCCCCAGGCCCTCTCACTGGGCTCCGAGCCTCCGTGTGGGTTTGGTCTTGTAGCCTCATGCCATTCAGAATCAGGCGATGAGCAGGGCAGCCATGTTTAAGGACCCCACCTGAGATCTGTTCATCCTCCTCCCTGCCACATGCAAACTAAGAAAAATGAAAGATATAATTTTGGTTTATCAGTTAGGACATTTGTCCAAAGGGATTGAAACAAGAATTCAATTCGGGTTATAATATTGTTTTTGATGGGTGTTTAAAGACGTAAAGACCGAAAGGAAATGTTTGACAAGCATTGCTTTCTCTCCATGTTGACCTCTTAAAACTGAAAATTGGAAGCGGACATGCTGGAGGGCCGGATACTTCTTTAAAAAGCCAAATGTGAATCATGATTTGCTAATCAATAAAAGGTGGTATTAGGGACATTCTATTTCTGGAGAACATTTTACTGGATTAAAATTGGGAAAGTCCAAGGTGAGTCAATACTTTTGATCCATTTTAGAGGGTTATTAGAGCTAACTAAAACCATTTTAAAATATGTTACTTGAAACAAACATGTGAATAAATAAATAAACTGATATATACTTTACATATGTTATATATACACTACCAGTCAAATGTTTTTGAACAGTAAGATTTTTAATGTTTTTCTTCTGCTCACCAAACCTACATTCATTTGATCCAAAATACAGCAAAAGCGGTAATATTGTGAAATATTTTTACTATTTAAAGTAACTGCTTTCTATTTGAATATATTTTAAATGTCATTTATTCCTGTGTTCAAAGCTAAATTTTCAGCATCTTTGAACTTGAACCTTCAGAAATCATTCTAATATGCCGATTTGCTGTTCAACAAACATTTTTATATTATTATTATTATTTAAAACAGTCGAGTACATTTTTTCAGGATTCTTTGAATAAATGTAAGATTCAAAGACCAGCATTTATCTGAAATAAAAAGCTTTTGTAACATTATACACTATAACACTCAAAAGCCTGAAATCATTTTTGTTTTTGGAGTGGGGAAATAAATCGTAAACATTTATACTTTTATTTAGCAAGGATGCTTTAAATTGATCAAAGGTGATGACAAAGACATGTATAAAGTTACAAAAGATTTCTATTTCAGATAAACGCTGTTCTTCTAAACTTTCTATTCATTAAAGAAACCTGACAAAAATTATACTTAGCTGTTTTCAACATAACTATAATAATAACGCTAAACATTCAGCTTTGAAATCACTGGAATAAATTACATTTTAAAATATATATTTAAAAAGAAAACAGTTATTTTGAACAGTAAATATATTTCAAAATTGTACTGTTTTTGCTGTACTTTGGATCAAATAAATGCAGGCTTGGTGAACAGAAGAGACTTTTTTTTTTAAATATCGAAAATCTTACTGTTCAAAAACTTTTGACTGGTACTGTGTGTGTGTGTGTGTGTGTGTGTATATATATATATATATATATATATATATATATATATATATAATATAATAAAACTAAAACTATATAAAATAATATAACTAAAATTAATAATATAACTAAAACTAAATACACTAAAACGAATAATAATAATAACAATTAACAAAAACTACATACACAAATCTTTTTTAACAAAAATTTAAGATCTATGGCAGAAAGTCTCAGCAAACTTCCAAGGGGGCCACAAGATGGCTCAAACCCATTTAAACTAATAATATTGTTAATATGGGAATAATATATGAACATCATATTTCACCCCTCAATAACTGTTCTTTTTTATTGATAAACATGCAGGTCATGAGACCTTTGAAAACACAAAATGAATAGTGCTTAATTTAACATATCATGGCTCCCATGGAGGTATGTTATTTGTTTTTATGTATGCTCAAAGCTAACAAACAAGGAGTAAAAGCAACAAAGCTTTAAAACGGTTTGTTCTTTATCTAAAATCTAGGACCGAATATTCAATTTGAAATTTATTTTTGCATTAATATAGCATCGTGTCAGTTGGTAATATAACTGTCTACAAATTGCATTCCTGGTGTGCCACATTAAATAATAAGTTATTACTCATTTTACTGCATACCTCTAATAGCAAGTACTTATTTTTTTTACTTATAAAAATACTTCCTGATAGCTTAAATGGGATGCAATGAATGCACGCACACCCCCCAAAACATTGCGATCAAGCATGTGTTGCATTACAGGCAGTGTTGCGTTGCGTATCGGTCAAGTGCACGTTTGTATGCGCTGCTACATTATTCTGTGACGGGTCATCATGGAAGGGGGGCGTGTCACACACTCCTACACTCTACTCAACTCAAGCAAACTAAACGCACTTCTACAGCGAGTGAACGCTCAAACTTTTGAAGGAACGCAACGACGTTACTTCATCCATATGCATGCACAAACCAACTGTGAATATAATATTAAGACGTTTTTCCAAACCAAAACTTAGGTTAGATATGGAAACATGTTTTTAATTAGTAAATATCCTAGAAAGTTATCACGCAGACGAAAAGAGGAAAAACTAAACGGTGTTGCTGTGAAAACAACCCCTTCCACCGGCGTTAGATACACTATGGGGGAGGGGTGATTCGGTTAAATGTACCAACCCCCTGTTTTTTTTTTCGTTTAAACTTTGAACATTCAAGTTAAGTCGCCATCTTAAACTACGTGCAAAACAGTTACCGCCTCGCTACATTAACGCAGACGACATTACAAACTGCAACGATTAAATGAGATTGCATTTACTCCACGAGCAATTCCCCCATGCAAACTTCGAGTTTTATTCGACAAGCCAAACTGCCATCGTATGGATGCACCTTGACTTGTTTATAAATGCAGAGAGCTGTCAAAAAGCAAAGAAGTGAGCGTGTGCAAAACTTAAATGAGTATGCATGACTTACTTTCTTATGGATGTAGTGCCTCCCTCCCGTTGAGGTATTATAATAATGTCCATTTGAAGAGATTTCCTTGCTGAAATTCCTTAAAACACCTTCATGCAGCGCGTTTGTTTTAAACGCTTTTCCAGTGACAGGCTCTCGCTGGACGGCGCAGCCCCCCTCGTGTGTGCTGTCGCCGGCTCGAGGCTGCTCGAGAAGGCGTTTGGAAGTCATTTTCAACCTGGATCAAATGTAACTAAAGCAAAATCACCAGCTGTCGGTAGATTTTAGTGCTGAGCAGGATAAGATGCATTTAACAGTATTGTGTGGACTACGACTCCCTGCCGAGAGTGTATTTCACTACGGACCCTAAAAGCAGCCGGTAAAAGGGGATAAAAATGATTGTTTTGCTTTTCTCTCTCGCCGAGCCCCAACACCACGCCCACTCTATCCTGCGCGTGCAGCCAGGCGAGATTCGCTCGGCCCCGCCCCTCATTGATTCTGATTGGCTCTCGTCGTACATAAACATTCTATTTAGGCACGCGGCCATCGCAGCGCTGCAGCTGATTGGTCGCTCGGGAAACGACGGAATGATTTTTTTTCGAGAGTTTGGGAGGTGTGTCTCGTTGGTTTGCCGGCCGGTACAGACAGAGAGGAAGAGGAAAAAAACACCGGTAAAAAATTGACGCACTTTCTAAAAAGATTTGTTTCTAAGCTCGAACGGCGAAACAAATGAGTAAATACGTAAGTCGTCGAACGCATACGAATACAAACATGACTAGGAAATACTTTTAGCGAGATTTCATGCGAGCTTCCCTTGCTGAAAAAAACGCATCTCAAACCAAACCAGCCTAAACTGGTTTGCTGGTTTAAGTTGGCCTGTCAGTCGGAACAGGCTGTTTTAAAGGGGTTTCTGCCACTTTTAGACGGTCAGACTGGGATATAACGTTCCACCCAGGCGAAAATTTTGTACTTACCGTAATATACTAACATTTATTTTTTAGTACACATAGGCCCGGTTTCACAGACAGTGCTTAGACTAAGCCAGGATTAGCAGATAGTTCAATTAGGATATTTAAGTAATTGTTATAAACATGCTTTTAAAAAATTACTGTTGCTCATCTTTAGACAAAACAAAGGCACCGATATATTTTTAGATCAGTCAGTGCAAGTTTCTTTCAGTTCAAACAGCTCAGATTTACATTTTAGTCTAGGACTAGGCTTAAGCCTTGTCTGTGAAACCGGGAGTTAGAGTATAAAAGATGGGTTCAAGTGGTGACTAAATACATAAATGTGACCCTGGACCACAAAACCAGTCATAAGTGTAAATTTGTCGAAATTGAGATTCTTACGTCATCTGAAAGCTGAGTAAATAAGCTTTCCATTGATATATTGTTTGTTAAAATAGGACAGTGTTTGTCTGAGACTATTTGAAAACCTGAGGGGTATTCCATAAAACAAGTTTACCAAATAAGCCAGGCTTATTTTAGTTAGTCTGACTTGTTGTCACTTGATTTGGCTCAAAATAAATCAGACTAACTGAAATAAGCCTGACTTATTTGGTAAACTTGTTTTATGGAACACCCCCCTGGAATCTGAGGGTGCAAAAATATTGAGAAAATCGCCTTAAAGGTGCAGTGTGTAGATTTTTGCGGCATCTAGCGGTAAGGCTATGAATTGCAACCAACGGTACAGAAGCTACGGTAGCCGCACAGGATTAAGATGTCGTCGTTTTAGACAGCAAAGAATAATGAGGTTTCCTTTAAAACGTAAATTAGGGAATTATATTTACTTAATCATTCAATAAAAAGATGTTATTGTGAATATTACTGTTACTTGTTCATCATTGTGTCAGTGTTTTTCCGCTAGAACAACAGTGATGAAACGCAATCTGTAGAGCAGTTTGTCCGTTCAGGGCTACTGTAGAAACAATACGGCGACTTCCATGTGAGGGGACCCGCGGTGTATGTAGATATAAACTGATAATTCTAAGGTAATAAAAACATAATGGTTCATTAAGTAAGGTATTTATACACCCCTGAAAACATAGTTTAGTATATTATATTTCATTTCTGTCTAGAGATCATCTTAAATATTACACACTGCACCTTTAAAAGTTGTCCAAATGAAGTTCTTAGCAATGCATATTACTAATTAAAAATCAACTTTTTATATATTTATTGTAGAAAATTTACAAAATATCTTCATGGAACATGATCTTTACTTAATATGCTAATGATTTTTGGCATAAAAGAAAAATCGATCATTTTGACCCATACAATGTATTTTTGGCTATTGCTACAAATATACCCGTGCTACTTAAGACTGGTTTTGTGGTCCAGGGTCACAAATAGTGTGTTAAAAGCATATTTTAGCTCATAATCATGGTGTCCCAAAATAGCACATTTGAACTTACACTGCCAGTCAAATGTTTTTGAACATTAAGATTTTTAATGTTTTTAAAGGATAACTATTGCCAAAATGCAACCTGGGCTGTTTTTTATACTGTAAACGAGACAAACTTATATCTAAAAGCATAATTATGACAAACGAGCCATTTTTGAGATTGACCGTGATTTCGTTTTGTGGTCAGTGGCCGGTGAATGGGAGTACTAGGGGCATAACTTTGAGCGCATCAAAATCGATATT
>NC_133378.1:6574966-6597491 GCF_049309525.1 Garra rufa | reverse complement strand
ATATATAATTTTTTTTACTCTTTTTTTTCAAAACCACTGTATATGCAGAGTCACATAAAACATTGATTTGTCAAGCAAAGAGCTTGACATTTGATTTAATGCACATTTTGTTGACCTTCTAAAAATTTATGAATTATTTTGACTTTTTATCTTATATTTTGACCTTTTTTACACAATTCTGAGA
Source organism: Garra rufa (assembly GCF_049309525.1). Classification (NCBI taxonomy): domain Eukaryota; kingdom Metazoa; phylum Chordata; class Actinopteri; order Cypriniformes; family Cyprinidae; genus Garra; species Garra rufa. The sequence goes on along the minus strand of NC_133378.1, from coordinate 6,597,307 downwards.
ATTCAGAGAGGAAGAGAAAAAAGCACCAGTGAAATATTGACGCACTTTCTAAAAATAATAGTTTCTAAGCTCAAACAAATGTCATTGAACGCATAAGAATACAAACATGAATGGGAATTACTTTTAGTGAGATTTCATGCGAGCTTCCCTTGCTAAAAAACACATTCTAAACTGGTTTGCTGTTTTTTATATATATATATATATATATAGCATGTTTTTTCAGCTTTTTTTCCAAAACCACAGTATATGTGTCACATAAAACATTGAAATGTCTATTGTGGACCTTCTAAAAATGTATGTATAATTGCAACTTTTTATCCCACAGTTCTGACCTTTTTTACACAGTTCTGAGAAAAAAGACAGAATTGTAAGATATAAACTCTGAATGCTTACTTTTTTCTCGCAATCCATGTCTTTTTTCTTAGTATTCTCAATTATGTTTTTTCACCACAGAATTAAAAAATAAGAAAGTTAAATGTTTATCTCACATTTCCAAGTTTACAGTTGAGGTCAAAAGTTTACATCCTCCCTTTCAGAATCTGTAAAAGGTTAATTATTTTACTAAAATAAGAGGGATCATACAAAATGCATGTTATTTTTCATTTAGTACTGACCTGAATAAGATATTTCACATAAAAGGTGTTTACATACCCCTTGATTGTTAATACTGTGTTCTTAACCTGAATGATCCACAGCTCTGTTTTTGTTGTTGTTGTTGTTGTTTAGTGATAGTTGTTCATGAGTCCCTTGTTTGTCCTGAACAGTTAAACTGCCTGCTGTTCTTCAGAAAAATCCTCCAGGTCCCACAAATTCTTTGGTTTTCCAGCATTTTTGTGTTTTTGAACCCTTTCCAACAATGACTGTATGATTTTGAGATCCATCTTTTCACACTGAGGACAACTGAGGGACTCATATGTAACTATTACAGAAGATTCAAACTCTCACTGATGCTCCAGAAGAATAAACGATGCCTTACAACTTTAGAACAGAATTCAGATGTGTTCTCTTTTTTTTCCTTTTGCCTAAATATCATATTTTTTCATTAAGTACTGAGGCCACAGAAGGTAGTTTTCCAGAAGACAAAATAAGTAACCCCTACCTCTTAATGCATGTTTTTTTTTCTTCTTAAGCATTAGTGAGTGTTTGAACCTTCTGTAATAGTTGCATATGAGTCTCTCAGTTGTCCTCAGTGTGAAAAGATGGATCTCAAAATCGTACAGTCATCGATGGAAAGGGTTCAAATACACAAAAATGCTGCCAAACCAAAGAATTTGATGGGCTTAAGCGATTTTTCTGAAGAACAGCAGACAGTTTAACTGTTCAGGACAAACAGGGGACTCATTAACAACTATCAGTAAAAAAAATAACACAGCTATGGATCATTCAGGTATTACACACAGTATTAGGAAACAAGAGCATGTACAACTTTTAAACATTTTTATAGATTCAGGTATTATTTTCTCTTGTGGACTAAATGTAAACACATTTTATGTGAAATATTTTATTCAGGTCAGTACTAAATGAACAATAACATGCATTTTGTATGATCCCTCTTATTTTGGTCAAATAATTAACATTTCACACATTCTGAAAGGGGAATGTAAACTTTTAACCCCAACTGTATGTTAAATTGTGAGATAATAAGACACTATTTTTATTCCAAGGCTTATAACGAAAGCCATTTTACAACCAAGTTCTTCAATAATCAAAAACATGCATGCTATACTGCAGCAGAATAACCAGCGTACAACCAGTCATAAGGTGCAACTTTATTAAAAAAGTAAAAACAAATATTTATATGAATGATTTTTTTTTATAGAAAACATTACAATCTTTTGCACAGAATATTACTAAACAGATTTTTTTTTATACACCACACTCTGTGTTACACTTTGGGTGGACCACACATAAACTCAATTAAGCCAAGGAGATATGCTGGGGAAGCAGTGTTACTATGTACACACTTCACAACATACAACCTAAACAGCAGAAGTAGAAACCTTTCATTGCTTTTTAAAACATCAATACCAGAGCTTTTCTTTTAGAATATAGTTATGTTGCATTGCAGTATGCTCTATATACATGCGATTTGGTCTGTTTCGTTATGGTAGAATGTCCGTTTTTGTTTAACCACACATAGTCGAGTGAACAAGAAGCATCACGTCAGTCGATACGTCTGTCGAACGCAAGCAGATAGATTTGAAATAGATTAATATTTACACACTTGCCAATAAATATCTTACTTCGGGTATGTCATTTCCCTGCCTCTTTTAAGAATAAACCCTTGTGCAATCACACCCCAAAATATCTCATTTTCATCAAAAACAATGCTTGGCCCGGACAATCGGTTCTCCCAGCCTCTCTCAGAAGTGACGACATCAAAAGCACCGATCTGCCCCACAATACAAAGCGAGCCCTGTGCTAGAAGAACAGATTCAGGAGTGGGAGGAACCGCCAAGCCAAAGCTAAAGTGGAGCACACTTCCTCCCTCAATATGGCAAACGTCAAATAACGGGCAGGGAGGGCCTACAGTTGCTTTGAGACCAGATCCCCGCTGTTCTGACGAGTCCTGGACCAGATATGTGCTTCGTGCTCCCTGAGAAGATCCATAACCTCTCAGCAGCAGCCGCCTGTGGCGTCTTCACTTCCCATTTGGTGACTGGTATTCTGTTTTTTGGCACTGTGTCTTATAGTGAGAGGCACGGGAATGAATTATACAATTTATCTGATGCACCAGAGCGGATAAAGAAAAAAAACAACAGCTTTTGTTCCAGAAGCATGCATTGCGAGCAAGGAAATAGTTGCAGCCAACTCGAACAGAACAGTGGAACACGTGAATGGCAGTGATAGTAGCTTTTTCAACACGTTGCTACAAGTGGAAACGAGTTAACCAATACAATTTTATAAGAAAATAGAGTGCCATAAAAATCTTTCATCTTGGTATATATTAAAACTGACAGGACAAACCCAACGTTTCTCACCAGAGGTTGCACGTGACATGGATGAGGACAGTATATTGGTTATTTCTTCTTAGTGAACTCTATCTACCATCCCTGAGCTGATAATTTGGCCCTCTCGAATACCAAAGCCACTTTCTTGCGGGCTTTTCCTGTAGCCCTCCAATAGACTGTAATGATCTGTATATGCGGTGCACTTGGTATAGTAAAATTACCAACCATACATCGAAGTTGTTTTATATCATTTCGGAGGTCTTCGGGGATCGTCCCCAATTGTTTCCCCTTGCAGAAGTTGCTCCATTGTGCTATTATTTTCCCCGATTCCTAAGCTCCCATAATGCATGTGGGAAAGGCATTGTTTACAATAGGATCAAGTTGCACAGACAGCCCAGTCCTTCCAAATGACATTTACTAGCAACCGTAAGCCTTGTGATGTGTTTTCCTTGGACACCGTCTCCATGAAATGCTGCTGACGGCTAAGCCAGCCGGAGGCCCAGCGAGCCGGGGAGCGGTGCTGGCACACACACTGACCTGAGAACAGTGGATCGAGAGCGGCCCCGGCCAAACTAGAAGCCTTTATTGCCCTCCGTACACACACCACAACGTTCCGGCACACTGACGCTACAAGCCTCATAAACTCGGATGTTAACAATGGCCATTGAAAATGACATGTTAACTAGCTAGGCTGAGGCATCCCGAAAATTCCTGTTTCACTTTTTTCCATTTCCATTATGTTCATATTGCAAAAATGTCAAATCTTGTGAGAAACGAGTGGTATATCACTAAAACTACCTGACACATCCAAAGATTGGGCAGAAGTGGCATGCTATAGACTAAATAACCAAAAATCAAAAGAATTTTAAGAGCTGATGCACTTACACAGCCATAAAGTGACGTTTAAGCAAGCCCACATGGAATCTGCACCCACTAAACTCCACAGAAATGTAATATTTGTATATCTGAGTAGTTTTAGTTATTATATAAATAGAGAGAGATATTAACACTACTGTTCAAATGTTTGGGGTCAGTAAAAAATTGATTATTTTATTCAGCTGATATAATGTTACAAAATGTTTCAAATAAATGCTGTTCTTCTGAATATTTTGTTCATAAAAAAAATCCTAAAAACAGCACAGCTGTTTTCAACATTGATAATAATAATAAATATTTATTGAAAATTCAGTTTTATAAAAGGAATAAATTACATTTTAAAATATATTAAAATAGAAATTAGTCATTTGTTTTGACTGTATTTTTGATTAAATAAATTGGTGAGCATAAGTGCTAAGGCGTTTTAGTGCCATGTTAAAAGAATTATCTAAGATTAAAGTCATAATATTTTGAGAATAAAGTCAAAATACTATGAGAATAAAGTCGTAAGTATTATGAGAATTAAGTCTAAGTATTATGAGAATAAAGTCGAAATTGCAAGAATAAAATCTAAATGTTTCGAGAATAAAGTCTAAATATTACGAAAATAAACTGGAAATATTATGATAATAAAGTCGAAATATTTCGAGAATAAACTGGAAATTTCGAGAATAAAGTCTAAATATTATGAGAATGAAGTCGAAATGTTTTGAGAATAAACTGGAAATATGAGAATAAAGTCATAATATTTCGAGAATAAATTCGAAATACTACGAAAATAAAGTCAAAATTACAAGAATAAAGTCAAAATATTATGAGAATAAAGTTCAAATGTTTCGAGAATAAAGTTTAAATATTATGAAAATAAAGTCAAAATATTATGAGAATAAAGTTGAAATATTTCGAGAATAAACTGGAAATGTTTTGAGAATAAAGTTAAAATGTTTCGGGAATAAAGTCAAAATAGAATGAGAATAAAGTCGAAATATTATGAGAATAAAGTTCAAATGTTTCGAGAATAAAAAAGTCGAAATATTTTGACAATAAAGTCGAAATACTATGAGAATAAAGTCGTAGTATTATGAGAATTAAGTCGAAATTGCAAGAATAAAGTCTAAATGTTTCGAGAATAAAGTCTAAATATTACGAGAATAAACTGGAAATATTATGAGAATAAAGTCGAAATATTTCGAGAATAAACTGGAAATGTTTTGAGAATAAAGTTAAAATGTTTCGGGAATAAAGTCGAAATATTATGAGAATAAAGTTCAAATGTTTCGTAATATTTCAACTTTATTCTCATAACATTTCAACTTTATTCTCATAATATTTCGACTTTATTCTCGTAATATTTCGGCTTTATTCTCGTAATATTACAACTTTATTCTCGTAACATTTCAACTTTATTCTCGTAATATTTCGACTTTATTCTCGTAATATTTCGGCTTTATTCTCGTAATATTACAACTTTATTCTCGTAACATTTCAACTTTATTCTCGTAATATTTCGACTTTATTCTTGTAATATTTCAACTTTATTCTCATAACATTTCAACTTTATTCTCGTAATATTTCGACTTTATTCTTGTAATATTTCGACTTTATTCTCGTAATATTTCGACTTTATTCTTGTAATATTTCAACTTTATTCTCGTAACATTTCAACTTTATTCTCGTAATATTTCGACTTTATTCTTGTAATATTTCAACTTTATTCTCGTAATATTTCAACTTTATTCTCATAGCATTTCAACTTTATTCTCATATTTCAACTTTATTCTTGAAATATTTTGACTTTATTCTCGTAATATTTTGACTTTATTCTCGTAATATTATAACTTTAATCTCACAATCTTAGATTTTATTTTGTAATGTGGCACTAAAACGCCATCATACATAAGAGACTTAAAAAACACTTTAAAAAAAACATACAGACCCAAAACTTTTAAACATTAGTGCATTTTAAAAATAATTATTATATATGTATTGTAAAGTAATAATAATAGTATCTAATGCTTTCAGGTAACCAGGTAACTTCATTAAACCCATTATATCAACATTAAAACTATTAAATACCATTCTGCAGATTGTTCTTCAAGATCAGTGCAAAACAAAATGCAGATTCCATCTGCGAGTTACATGCGTACTGAAAAATGACCAGACATACTGTATGTACACCACCTAAACTGTCACACTGCTTACATAATGTTTAAGGTGGAAAACAGGAGAAGTTAACTCTGTATTCTGTTGTTTCAGCTAAACTAACACTGTGGTGGTGGCTGGCCGGCTCAAGCTGAGAGAACCAGTCAGGTGTGTTTTCAGAGTGGGAGGGGACAGGACAGGGGTTAAGCTGACGTCTCATGTGATCCCTGTGTTAATGTGCAGGTAGTGCTCACATGGCAGTGGGAATGACTGTGTACATCAAGATTTTACACTACCAGTCAAAAGTTTAGAATAACGTAGATTTTTTTGTATGTTTTAAAAGATTTTTCTTATGCTTACCAAGACTGTATTACTGATCCAAAATACAGTGAAAACAGTAATATTGTGAAATATTATTACAATTTAAAATATCTGTTTTTCATTTGAATATATTGTAAAATGTAATTTATTTCTGTGACGCAAAGCTGAATTTTCAGCATCATTACTCTAGTCTTCAGTGTCACATGATCCTTCAGAAATCAGTCTAATATGCTGATTTGCTGCTTAATATTTATGTGAAAAATGTGGTAACATTTTCAGGATTTTTTGATAATAGAAAGTTCAATGAACATTTCTTGAACATTTATTTATTTATTTATTTTTCTTTCTTTTTTGTAATCTAACCTAAGCTTTTGAATAGTACATAAAAGTACAAAAACGTTTCACAAATGTACTAAGCACCTAAAATTATTTTCAACATTGATAATAATAAATGCTTCCTCAGCAGCAAATCTGAAGGATCATTTGACACTGAAAACTGGAGTAATGATGCTGAAAATCAGCTTTGCATCACAGGAATAAATTACATTTTACAATATTTTCAAATAGAAAACAGATATTTTAATTTGTTATTTTTTATCAAATTGAGCATTCTTTGTGAGAGGCTTCTTACAAAAACATGAAAAATTTTAAACTTTTGGCTGGTAGTGTATATAATCATTTGCAAATTTTCCTATGCTACAGTGAGTCTTAAAGTCATATTGATTTTTACCCTGCAGTAAACTATCATTAGCATGTAACATGGTGGAAAAACCGGTTTAGATCCCTGGATTTGGTGAGCATGCCTGTCAGCTGAAAACAGCCCGGCTGCAGGCCTGGTTCCGTCAATTGAGTGTTGTTTTGTCTGCATAAGTGTTGCAGCTGATTGTGCACTCCTATGGTAAGAATAAATATACATTGGTTGTGTGGTTATGTAGGTTGGCATGTGTTTGGCAGCTGTAGGCTGTATATCTTTTCATTTGCCAGAGGGCTGCAGTTTGTTTTTTCCCTCCGTAGGTGTTTAATTTGACGGTTTAAGTCAGGTTTTTTATAGGCCCGTAACGTACATTTCCATGCCGTCGTTAAAGGTAAAGATAGTGGTGGTGCTCGCTGCGTTTGCTCCCTGCTTCACGTCACCAATAGTCTCGTAAAAGTTCTCGCAGGTCATAGCTCTGCCCGGACCCTGTGCGGGTTTCTTTTTGGGCTTCAGCGTGTTGCTGGCCAGCTTCTCTCGTTTCCGGTGGGAATCGATGGTGGCGTAGGCTGGGTCTGACTCTTGTGCCAGACCCCGGGGCCATGTCTTCTCACCCACAGGTTCGTAGCAGGGCTCCTCCTGGGTGCTGCTCCTTCCCCATGTTTCCTCCCCTGATGCACCGCCAGTGGGCCAGCCCGCACCGCCTCGATCCACCGCTTGGGACGCATCAGAGGCCGTCGGCCTGTTATCCTCCTGGCTTTGTCCCTGCTGGTGTCTCCTCTTCAGGGTCTTACAAACGGTAGAGTACATGTCAGAGATCTGAAGACAGAGAGAGAGAGAACCGCAGTATGAGAAACACTCAAGAGCCTGCCAAACATCAGCTTTGCCAAAGTGGATTTCGTAATAATAACCGTCCTGGAGCGCATTCTCAAGTTACAGTTATAGTGCTGAAGGAGTTACAAAAAACACAGATTTCAGAACCTGCAAAGTTCATTTCCACCAGCAAATGCTATGTACAACTTTCCTGTGCAGTTACTAGGGTGTTCTGAATGGTTTCTAGGTTTTTCTTGGTCGTTGCTAGGTTGTTTTAGGTAGGTGCTAGGCTGTTATGGGTTAGGGTTAGGGTTAGGTTGCTAGGGCATTCTGGGTGGTTGCTAGGTTGTTTTAGGTAGGTGCTAGGCTGTTATGGGTTAGGGTTAGGTTGCTAGGGCATTCTGGGTGGTTGCTAGGTTGTTTTGGGTAGTTGCTAGGCTGGTATGAGTGTTTGATTATTCCTGGTGGTTGCTAGGGTGTTCTGAGTAGTTGCTAGGGTGTTCTGGATAGCTGCTAGGTTGTTTTGGGTGGTTTCTAAGCTGTTATGAGTGGTCAGTTTTTCTTGGTGGTTGCTAGAGCATTCTGGGTGGTTGCTAGGTTGTTTTGGGTAGTTGTTAGGCTGGTATGAGTATTTGATTGTTCCTGGTGGTTGCTAGGTTGTTTTGGGTAGTTTCTAGGCTGTTATGAATGTTTGGTTGTTCTTGGTGTTAGCTAGGCGCAGTGGTTTTCAATCCTGGTTTTCAATCCACTGCTCTGCACATTTTGTGTGTCTCTCTTATTTAACACACCTGATACAGATCATCAGCTCATTAGGAGAGAGATCCATGTACTTAACTGTGTCAGATAAGGGATACATACAAAATGTGCAGAGCAGTGGGTCCCCAGGACCAGGATTTAAAACCACTGAGCTAGGGTGTTCTGGGTTGTTGATAGGTTGTTTTTGGTATTTGCTAGGCTGTTATGAGTGGTCGGTTGTTCTTAGTGGTTGCTAGGGCATTCTGGGTGGTTGCTAGGCTGTTATGAATGATTGTTCTTGGCATTAGCTAGGGTGTTCTGGGTTGTTGATAGGTTGTTTTTGGTATTTGCTAGGCTGTTATGAGTGGTCAGTTGTTCTTGGTGGTTGCTAGGGCATTATGGGTGGTTGCTAGGCTGTTATGAATGATTGTTCTTGGCGTTAGCTAGGGTGTTCTGGGTTGTTGATAGGTTGTTTTTGGTATTTGCTAGGCTGTTATGAGTGGTCGGTTGTTCTTAGTGGTTGCTAGGGCATTCTGGGTGGTTGCTAGGCTGTTATGAATGATTGTTCTTGGCATTAGCTAGGGTGTTCTGGGTTGTTGATAAGTTGTTTTGGGTAGTTGCTAGGCTGTTATGAGTGGTTGGTTGTTCTTGGTGGTTGCTAGGCTGTTATGAATGTTTGATTGTTCATGGCGTTAGCTAGGGTGTTCTGGGTTGTTGATAGGTTGTTTTAGGTAGGTGCTAGGCTGTTTTGAGTGGTCGGTTGTTCTTGGTGGTTGCTAGGGCATTCTGGGTGGTTGCTAGGTTGTTTTGGGTAGTTGCTAGGCTGGGATGAGTGTTTGAATGTTCCTGGTGGTTGCTAGGGTGTTCTGGGTAGTTGCTAGGGTGTTCTGGGTTGTTGACAGGTTGTTTTGGGTAGTTGCTAGGCTGTTTTGAGTGGTCAGTTGTTCTTGGTGGTTGCTAGGGCATTCTGGGTGGTTGCTAGCTGTTTTGGGTAGTCGCCAGGCTGGTATGAGTGTTTGTTCCTGGTGGTTGCTAGGGTGTTCTGGGTAGTTGCTAGGGTGTTCTGGATAGCTGCTAGGTTGTTTTGGGTAGTTTCTAGGCTGTTATGAGTGGTCAGTTGTTCTTGGTGGTTGCTAGGGCATTATGGGTGGTTGCTAGGCTGTTATGAATGATTGTTCTTGGCGTTAGCTAGGGTGTTCTGGGGTGTTGATAAGTTGTTTTGGGTAGTTGCTAGGCTGTTATGAGTGGTTGGTTGTTCTTGGTGGTTGCTAGGGCATTCTGGGTGGTTTCTAGGCTGTTATGAATGTTTGATTGTTCATGGCGTTAGCTAGGGTGTTCTGGGTTGTTGATAGGTTGTTTTAGGTAGGTGCTAGGCTGTTATGAGTGGTCGGTTGTTCTTGGTGGTTGCTAGGGCATTCTGGGTGGTTGCTAGGTTGTTTTGGGTAGTTGCTAGGCTGGTATGAGTGTTTGATTGTTCCTGGTGGATTGCTAGGTTGTTCTGGGTAGTTGCTAGGGTGTTCTGGGTTGTTGACAGGTTGTTTTGGGTAGTTGCTAGGCTGTTTTGAGTGGTCGGTTGTTCTTGGTGGTTGCTAGGGCATTCTGGGTGGTTGCTAGGTTGGTTTTTTGGTAGTTGCCAGGCTGGTATGAGTGTTTGATTGTTCCTGGTGGTTGCTAGGGTGTTCTGGGTAGTTGCTAGGGTGTTCTGGATAGCTGCTAGGTTGTTTTGGGTAGTTTCTAGGCTGTTATGAGTGGTCAGTTGTTCTTGGTGGTTGCGAGGGCATTCTGGATGGTTGCTAGGCTGTTATGAATGTTTGATTGTTCTTGGCGTTAGCTAGGGTGTTCTGGGTTGTTGATAGGTTGTTTTGGGTAGTTGCTAGAATGTTATGAGTTGCTGGTTCTCAGTGGCTGCTAGGGTGTTCTGGGTTGTTGATAGGCTGTTTTAGGTAGTTGCTAGGCTGTTATGAGTGGTCGGTTGTTCTTGGTGGTTGCTAGGGCATTCTGGGTGGTTGCTAGGCTGTTATGAATGTTTGATTGTTCTTGGCGTTAGCTACTGTGTTCTGGGTTGTTGATAGGTTGTTTTAGGTAGTTGCTAGACTGTTATGAGTGGTCAGTTGTTCTTGGTGGTTGCTAGGGCATTCGGGGTGGTTGCTAGACTGATATGAGTGTTTGATTGTTCTTGGTGGTTTCTAGGGTATTCTGGGTAGTTGCTAGGTTGTTTCAGCTAGTTGCTAGGCTGAGTGGTCAGTTGTTCAGTGTTCTGTATGGTTGCTAGGTTTTTTTCTTGGTCGTTGTTAGGTTGTTTTAGGTAGTTGCTAGGCTGTTATGAGTGGTCGGTTGTTCCTGGTGGCTGCTAGGGTGTTCTGGATGGATGGTTGGTTGGTAGGTTGTTTTGGGTAGTTGCTAGGCTGTTATTAGTGGTCAGTTGTTTGTGCTGGTTGCTAGGGTGTTCTGGATGGTTGCTAGGTTGTTCTTGGTCGTTGCTAGGTTGTTTTAGGTAGTTGCTAGGCTGTGTTATGTTGTTACATTGCTTTAGGCTGTTGCTAGGTTGTTGTGAGTGGTTGGTTGTCCTTGGTCTTTGCTAGGTTGAAATGAATAGTTGCTAGGTTTTAGATGTTAGGAGTGGTCGGTTACTACTTTGTTCTGGATGGTTGCTAGGATGCTCTGTTGGCTAGTAAGGTGTTTAGGTGGTTAAACAGTTTTCAGATGGTTGCTATGTTGTTGTGGTTGAAAGGCTGTTCTTAGTGGGTAGGGTGTTCTGGGTCAATGTTAGGGCATTCTAAGTGGTTGCTAGGCTGTTTTTTTTTTTTTTTTTGATGATTGCTTGGGTATTTAAAGTGTTTGGTGGGCTGTTCTGTGTGATTGCTAGGTTGTACAGTGTGGTTGCAAAGTTGTTCTTTTTCGTTGCTAAGTTGTCCATTGGTCATTGCTAGGGTGTCCCAGGTGGTTGCTAAGTTATATTAGGTGGTTGATAAGTTGTTCTTTTTACTTGCTAAGATGTTCTTGGTCATTGCTAGGGTGTCTCGGGTGGTTACTAGGACATTCAAGGTGGTTGATGGAGTGTTCTAAGTGGTTGCTAGGTTGATATAGATGGTTACTTGTGTATTCTGTGTTCTGCAAGTGTCCCATACTTATATTTGTTTCTCTACATCAATGTAATTCTGCAGTTTTTATCAGATTTATCAACAAGTGAAATATTATGATTGATCACTTTTAAAAGTAACAGTACACCTCTTATCCAAGTCCATAATCTGAAGGATTATTCATGGCATGACAAAATGTAATACTCATATTTAGTGGTTTTACCAATAGTAATAGTGATGAATGGCTTAACAAAGTAAAAGTAAAGAGACAACAGGACAGATAAGAGGTAACACAACACAACCTCTAATTTGCCTAAAGATGTAGCATACACACTACACAGACAGACGCCTAGAGAGTTGAGTGTTTGACTTGTGTGTCATAGTGTGTGTGGTAACAGGACTCTGCTTGCACACAGCAGAAACATGACCCACTTTAGCCGTGATCGACAGAGCCAGTGTAAATGCTTTTATCTGTTACCTAATCTGCAGATAAGCCTGTTAAACTTTCACCACAGCAGCCGACTGAGACGCTGTTAACTTTGCTAACCAGACAGGAGGTAAATGAGTGGGAAGATTTCCTACAATCCTCCTCTAATGTCCATGTGTGGTCTATTATGAGTATGTGATTCAAGAAAATGTCTAACTGCCGATTAGGGGTGTGTGATATTTATCATCTACAGTAATTGTTGTTTTAATGATGTGCAAGCTGAGCATGTTACACACAGATCAATTGATTCAATAATTCAATGATCCATTCATAAAAAGTCACTTGCTTCATTTCTAAATGAATCAGTAGTTTTGAATTAATCATTTGAATGAATGAGTTAATGAATCACTTTCCTGTATAGCATATGAAAACATAGAAACATTATTTATAGAACAGTAGGCAAAAAAAGTACCTGGATGACCTACTACTTCTGCCAGGGTCCGTAAATGTGCATTCAATTGACACTTTACTATCCCATGAGACCACAGGAGAAGGTTTATGAATGGCAGTGAAGCGACACAACTGGCAATGGTAGGTCACTTGATAGTAGCTACATGCTGGATGTAGAGCATCCAAATTTGATTCATACTACCCATATTCATAGTATCTAGAAGATAGCAGTTTAATGGTCATGAAGCAAGTTCAAATTCAAATGTAGTACCTTATTTAAATCATAAACTGTAAAGAAAGATGGACAACCCATCTTTACTTCCTTTCACGATATAAAAGTGGGGCCAAAACATCAAAGTATGGCCGCTGTCTACTTAATCCAATGACGTCATTTGGAGCCTGAGTCTGCGCACTAGTGATTCATTTGGAGCCTAAATCTGTGCAGTAATTTTTTGGAGCCCGATTCTGTGGAGTAGTGATTCATTGGGAGCCAGAGGCTGCACAGTAGTGATCAAATTATTTGGAGCTTGAGTCTTCACAGTAGTGATTCATTTGAAACCTGTGTTTGCGCAGTAGTGATTCATTTGGATCCTGTCCTGAGTCTGTACAGTAGTGATTCACTTGGAGCCCGATTCTGTGGAGTTGTGATTCCTTGGGAGCCAGAGGCTGCACAGTAGTGATCATTGGGAACCCGAGTCTGTGCAGTAGTGATTCATTTGGAGCCTGAGTCTGCACAGTCATTTTTTGGAGCCCGATTCTGCGGAGTAGTGATTAATTTGAAGCCATAGTTTGCTCAGTAGTTATTTATTTGGAGCTAGAGTCTGCGCAGTAGTGATTCATTGGGAACCTAAGTGTGCACAGTAATGATTCATTTGAAATTAAAGTCTGCGCAGTAGTGATTCATTTGGAGCCTGAGTCTGCACAGTAGTGATGAGCCATAGTTTGCACAGTAGTTATTTATTTGGAGCTAGAGTCTGCGCAGTAGTGATTCATTGGGAACCTAAGTGTGCACAGTAATGATTCATTTGAAATCAAAGTCTGCACAGTAGTGATGAGCCATAGTTTGCGCAGTAGTTATTTATTTGGAGCTAGAGTCTGCGCAGTAGTGATTCATTGGGAACCTAAGTGTGCACAGTAATGATTCATTTGAAATCAAAGTCTGCCAGTAGTGATGAGCCATAGTTTGCGCAGTAGTTATTTATTTAGAGCTAGAGTCTGCGCAGTCGTGATTCATTTGGAGCCTGAGTCTGCACAGTAGTGATTTATTAGGAACCAAAATCTGCACAGGAATAATTCATTTGGAACCAAAGTCTGTGCAGTAGTGATTCATTGGGAGCCAAAGTCTGCGCAGTAGTGAATCATTTGAGGCCAGAGTCTGCGCAGTGGTGATTCATTTGGAACCAAAGTCTGTGCAGTAGTGATTCATTTGGAGCCCAAATCTGTGCCAGTAGTAATTCATTTGCAGCTTGAGTTTGCACAGTAGTGACTGATTTGGAGGTCAAGTCTGCACAGCAATGATTCATTTGGAGCCCGAGTCTGTGCCAGTGATTCATTTGGAGCCTGAATCTGCACAGTAGTGATTTATTTGGAGCCAGAGTCTGCACAGTAGTCATTTATTTGGAGCTAGAGTCTGCGCAGTAGTGATTCATTCGGATTCAGAGTCTGCACAGTAGTAATTCATTTGGAGCCTGAGTCTGCACAGTAGAGATTCATTTGGAGCCTGAGTCTGCACAGTAGAGATTCATTTGGAGCCTGAGTCTGCACAGTAGAGATTCATTTGGAGCCTGAGTCTGCGCAGTAGAGATTCATTTGGAGCCTGAGTCTGCACAGTAGAGATTCATTTGGAGCCTGAGTCTGCACAGTAGAAATTCATTTGGAGCTCAAGTCTGCACAGTAGAGATTCATTTGGAGCTTGAGTCTGCGCAGTAGTGATTCATTTGGATTCAGAGTCTGCACAGTAGTAATTCATTTGGAGCTTGAGTCTGTGCAGTAGAGATTCATTTGGAGCCTGAGTCTGTGCAGTAGTGATTCATTTGGATTCAGAGTCTGCACAGTAGTAATTCATTTGGAGCTCGAGTCTGCACAGTAGTAATTCATTTGGAGCTTGAGTCTGTGCAGTAGAGATTCATTTGGAGCCTGAGTCTGTAGTAGTGATTAATTTGGATCCTGAGTCTGCACAGTAGTGATTCATTTGGATTCAGAGTCTGTACAGTAGTAATTCATTTGGATCTCGAGTCTGCACAGTAGTAATTCATTTGGAGCTCGAGTCTGCGCAGTAGAGATTCATTTGGAGCTCGAGTCTGCGCAGTAGAGATTCATTTGGAGCTCGAGTCTGCACAGTAGAGATTCATTTGGAGCTCGAGTCTGTGCAGTAGAGATTCATTTGGAGCCTGAGTCTGTAGTAGTGATTAATTTGGATCCTGAGTCTGCAGAGTAGTGATTCATTTGGATTCAGAGTCTGCACAGTAGTAATTCATTTGGATCTCGAGTCTGCACAGTAGTAATTCATTTGGAGCTCGAGTCTGCGCAGTAGAGATTCATTTGGAGCTCGAGTCTGCGCAGTAGAGATTCATTTGGAGCTCGAGTCTGCGCAGTAGAGATTCATTTGGAGCTCGAGTCTGCGCAGTAGAGATTCATTTGGAGCTCGAGTCTGCGCTGTAGAGATTCATTTGGAGCTCGAGTCTGCGCAGTAGAGATTCATTTGGAGCTCGAGTCTGCACAGTAGTAATTCATTTGGAGCTCGAGTCTGCGCAGTAGAGATTCATTTGGATCTCGAGTCTGCGCAGTAGAGATTCATTTGGAGCTCGAGTCTGCGCAGTAGAGATTCATTTGGAGCTCGAGTCTGCGCAGTAGAGATTCATTTGGAGCTCGAGTCTGCGCAGTAGCGATTCATTAGTATCAAAGTTTGGCTTAAACTCCTGCAGACCCAATTCTGTTTTTATAGCACCAAATAACTTACTAAAAGCAAACTTGAACATACATCAGCATGATAAGAACTACCTTAAATGATGGAAACCATCTTTGGAAAAATTTTAAGTGTAATTAGACTTTTAGTTTCGCTTATGTCTCATATGTTTACATGGAGAGGGCGGGGTTTATGACCTACACTGCAGCTAGCCACTAGATGGCGATCAAAATGTTTAGACTTAACTTTTCAGGCATGCGCAGACATATGCAATTTCAGAAGCGCACAGGCATTTGCCACCACCTACTGGCATATGATATTTATTTATCCATGACTGGCCTAAACCAGCTAAGCTACCAGCATGCTAAAAATTATCATTACTGATTTTTTTTTGTCAATATCGCACACCCCTAACACTGATGTGTGTGTGTGTGTGTGTGTGTGTGTGTGTGTGTGTGTGTGTGTGTGTGTGTGTGTGTGTGTGTGTGTGTGTGCGCGCGAGTTCACCTCACATGCCCTCTCTGTGGTAGATGACATTTAGCACTCCCAGCTCAATGGCATGTGTAAAATCCCAGTCAAGAATTCAAATCAGCTCTCCAACTCACGTAGTGACCTTTATGGCATTCATGTATATACAGGCTGAGGAGATGTTATTGCATTAATAGAGCTACAGATACGATTGTGTTTGTCATGTTAACACCTCTAACCGGTCTGGAAAACAACGCCACAGCATTCAGTATTTCAGCCCGTACTGTAATCTGCAGGCCGCGGCACGGCGCATAGCATGTGTCTAAACGCAGGCATGACTGAACCAGCAGATTTCAAGAAAACCTCTGAGTTTCATGTTGTTTGAAACTCCCAAATGCGCCTGTGTGTGTGCGCGCCCCGCTGATCTCTTCTCCTCCTCCGTGTCGAGCATTGTTTACCGTGCTGTGCAGCACTTTGCAGAGCGAGAGGAAATCACGATGACGGGGGTTTCAAAACTCTCTGCAGCTGTTGAGAAAGCCTTGAGAGGTTTTTTTTTCTCCTTCCTCTTGCTCTCTCACTCTCTTTTCCTTTCCCCTTCATATTGCCCTCTCTTTCTCATTCCCTTGCAATCTCCCTCCGCACACACACACACACACACACAC
Organism: Garra rufa; assembly: GCF_049309525.1. Lineage (NCBI taxonomy): Eukaryota > Metazoa > Chordata > Actinopteri > Cypriniformes > Cyprinidae > Garra > Garra rufa. The sequence continues at coordinate 6,580,786 of NC_133378.1, read as the reverse complement.
ACACACACACAGTTTTTTCTCATTTCTCATCTTACAAATGCAGCCTTCTGAGGCAACTCGATCTTAAATGACTTGCAGCATGTGTGCGTAAACAGGTGTGTTTGCACTTGGACACAAAAGCAGTGGGAATTGTAGCATTTGAAGACTTCTAATTAAGATTATATTAGGAAATTACGATAGATAAATAGAACTGCAACTGTCAATTAATAATGTAATAATATAATATAGTGCATGCATTTTTTGAGCTCACAGAGAAACTACAAGGAATATAATGCACAGTCACTAAAATGCAAAAAAAAAAAAATTTCCAGTGATTTTTCCCATGTTGAGTATAATGTGTCAAGTGAAGTGGAGCAGAGGGCCATGCCGTGTCACGCCCACACACCTCATGATATGAAACTGGGCGTGTCTGGACAAGAGAAGGAATGAGCAGAGAAGTGAGAGAGACAGAGCGTAGAGAAGTGTATTCAGCTCACTGGTTACAACAGCCAACACTTCTATCTGAGCCAAAGACGTTCAGCTTACTGTTACACTGCTATGGAGCAAAATAAGTGTCCAATGTCATTTTCAAAGTACATTTAATGCCACCCGAGGTGCAAATTTTAACATCAGAGAACAGAATTGTTGTGGTAATATCAATGCAAAAAAGGATAATGTAGTGTGTGTGTGTGTGTGTGTGTGTGTATATATATATATATATATATATATATATATATACAGTGGTGTGAAAAAGTGTTGGCCCTCTTCCTGATTTTTTATTTTTTTGCATGTTTGTCACACTTTAATGTTTCAGATCATCAAACTAATTTTAATATTATTCAGAGATAACACAACATGCGTTTTTTTTTTTATGAAGGAAGCCCCACCCAGGCCTGATTACTGCCACACCTGTTCACAATCAAGAATTCACTTAAATAGGACCTGCCAGACCAAAAGCTACACTTCATGTTGAGATCCAAAGAAATTCAGGAACAAATGAGAAAGAAAGTAATTGAGATCTATCAGTCTGGAAAAGGTTATAAAGCCATTTCTAAAGCTTTGGGACTCCAGCGAACCACAGTGAGAGCCATTATCCACAAATGAGTCCTATTGAGATGCTGTGGCATGACCTTAAAAAGGCGGTTCATGCTTGAAAACCCTCCAGTGTGGCTGAATTACAACAATTCTGCCAAGATGAGTGGGCCAAAATTCCTGCACAGCGCTGTAACAGACTCATTGCAAGTTATCGCAAACGCTTGATTGCAGTTGTTGCTGCTAAAGGTGGCCCAACCAGTTATTGAGTTTAGGGGGCAAACACTTTTTCACACAGGGCCATTTGAGTTTGGGTTTTGTTTTCCCTTCATAATAAAAAACTTCATTCAAAAACTGTATGTTGTGTTTACTTGTGTTATCTTTGATTAATATTTAAATTTGTTTGATGATCTGAAACATTAAAGTGTGACAAACATGCAAAAAAATAAAAAATCACACTTTTTCACACCACTATATATATATATATATGTATATATATAAAAGATTACATAATTTTAATAAAGTTAGAAAAATGCCATTGCAAAAGTAAAAAAAAAAAACTCCCTGTAAATCACTTTTACGGAGTAAAATTTAAATTTTTAAATACATTTTTGATAATTTTTTTTAAGTATCGATCGACCACCACCGGTGGTCCTGATTTTTTTTTATTTATTTTTTTTTTTTTTACGCTAGGAGCACAAGTGAAAGAAAAGTAAGTGTAGAGCCCTGAAAGGGATTTTGCTGAGTTCATATTTAACATGACTTTTGATTCTGAATTTGGTGTCTAGGCAAAATCTGCGATATTAAATGTCTTCTAAAAAATGTTTGAAATTGATTGAGATTGAAACTGTTCTGAGGGTTCTCTTTGCTGGATATTGCAGTTTTGTGAAATGAGGACAAAAATAAGCATGTTGTATGCCTTAGCAGCGGGATAAATGCTGACTAGTTCTGTTTTCGTTTGGCAAGCAGGAAATTGAAACTGGATATAGCAATTTTGTGAAATCATGACAAAAATAAACATGCTAAAAAAAATAGTGTATGTTTAATTTCACTACAGGTGTGCGATTAATCACAGTTAATCACACAAAAAGGGTGCGATTAATTGCGATTAAAAAAATGTAGTCTATCGACAGCCCTAATAGTCAAAAGTTTTTAAACACTAAGATTTTTTTTATGCCTTTTAAAGAAGTCTCTTCTGCTCACCAAGCCTGCATTTATTTGATACAAAGTATAAAAAAACAGTACAATTTTGAAATATTTTTACTATTTAAAATAACTGTTTTCTATTTGAATACATTTTGTGTAATTTATTCCTGTGATCAAAGCTAAGTTTTCAGTGTCACATAATCCTTCAGAAATTATTCTAATATGCTGATTTGCTGTTCAAAAAACATGCATTATTATTATTATTATTATTATTATCAATATTTAAAAGAGTTGAGTACATTTTTTTCAGAATTCTTTGATGAATAGAAAGATCCAAAGATCAGCATTTATCTGAAATAAAAAGCTTTTGTAACATTATACACTATACCATTTAAAATCTTGGAGTCAGTATATATATATATATATATATATATATATATATATATATTAGGGGTGGGCATAGATTAATTTTTTTAATCTAGATTAATCTAGATTAAATCTTGGAATTAATCTAGATTAATCTAGATTAAAATGGCTAATTTGAATTCTGCTGAAGGCATTCAGAATATGTGTGCTACCCAAATAATGACTTAAAGTCTTTGAGAATGGATCATAAAGCTCATAAAGCTGTTCTATGATAATTTGTTGATGAAAATAAATTATGTTCAATTAGATGTACTTGTGTTTACTAACTAACTAACAATGAAATAATTTTTTCTACCTATTAGATTGTGTTTTTTTAACGTCAACACCTACCCAGCCCATTACATGTTACACCGTACTTTTATTTTGACAGGTTGCCGTGAAGTTTCTGTCATACAGTATGATATGATGCTAGTTTTCTCAAATGAAACGGTAAAAGTGACACTCACAGCAGTTTGGGAGATTGAGTTTATCTGTTCATGTGAGATGAAAATGCCAAAAAATTACCGGGAGCGTCACGTGTGTTTCAGTATGCGTGTAGTAAAAGCTCGTCTCCGCAATGCATACATACAGCTAGGCAAACGGAACATATCGGATTCATATTAAAACGGTCTTTTTGCATTTCAGTTTTCACATACACTAGTCCATATCGCGATTTGAATTAAGTGACTGACCAACATTTGATTTATGAATCCAAAAAACGACGAATTTACGTGGCATTTCGCTATAGTAGATTCGGTTTTTATGAATGGAGGACGACGCGATCCCGTCTGTGTTTTGGCGGAGGAGACATAAACGCGCGACCCTGGCTGTGTCCAAATTCAGGGTCTACATCCTTCGGAGGACTCATTTGAAGGATGTTACGTCACAGCGCCGCGACGAAGGCTGTCCAAATTCATAGGATCCTTCAAATGCGGCCCACAAATACGTCCTCCTTTTCCCCGAATTTGAAGGATGGGTCTGGTGGATCCTTTCCCGTCCTACCTATCCCACAATTCCTTTCGGCAGAGCGCTTCCAGAATTTTCTAATAATGGCGGACGGAGCAAGCGGTAGTAATGATGGAAGTTTTAAAAAAACTGGCGTTTCAAAAAATATTTTTTTACAGCAGTTGTCTAGTTTTTTTTACATTTGTATGTATATATGTTAAAAACATCACTTTCGTAAACTAGCTTCTTTCTTACTGCCTGTGTGAATATCCCCTTACACACAGCTAATTTCTTGTTAGTGATTGAAGATGTTTTTAACGCTTTTAGGGATGAAAGAGTAGTTATTTTGTTTTGTGCAGTACAGATAACCTTACTTCTTGCTTAGCGCTGTCACGGTTGCTAGGCGACAGGATATGAGCAACGGGGAAGGGAGGGAACTGAAAGAAGGGTAGGCTGTCCAAATTCACTGACACCTACTTCCAGGTTTTGCGGTCTTCGGAGGACCCCTCCTCCTTCAACCTGGTAGGAAGGATCCTAAGGGGGATGCAGACCCTGAATTTGGACACAGCCCCTATTCTATAGTCTTCGGTATACATCCGCGTTAAACTATCAAGGTGAAAGTCATCATAGCTTGCGTAGTTTAGACACAGCTCCCAACCCAAATTTGAGAATAGATTAACGGCGATATTTTTTTTATCGCGCGATAAGAGTTTCACGTTAACGCAGCACGTTAACGCCGATAACGGCCCACCACTAATATATATATATATATATATATATATTTTTTTTTTTTTTTTTTTGGAAAGAAATTATAGAAATTAATATGATGATAAAGACATTTGTAATGTTACAAAAAAATTCTATTTCAGATAAATGCTGTTCTTCTGAACTTTCTACTTATAAAAAAAATCTAGTCAGCTGTTTTTAACAATAATAATAAAAAATGTTTTTTTGAGCAGCAAATCAGAATCTATTTAATGATTTCTGAAGGATCATGTGACTGGAGTAATGCTGCTAAAAATTCAGCTTGAAATCCCAGGAATAAATTAGATTTTAAAATATATTGAAATAGAAAGCAGTTTTTTTAAATAGTAAAAATATTTTAAAATTATACTGTTTTGCTGTATTTTGAATAAAACAAATGCAGGCTTGGTGAGCAGAAGAGACTTCTTTAAAAAAAAAACATAAAAAAATCTTACTGTTCAAAAACTTCTGACTGGTAGTGTATTTGTTAAATATGTTAAATATTAAAAACAAACAGTAATAAAAAATAATAAAAATCGTATATAATAGTAATAAAATAACCAAAGACTCTCAAACTGTTAGTTTATTATAAGTCTTAGACTATGATCTTACATAATTTAGCTTTTCTGTTGACATTTAGGGTATTTTTTTAACTCAAAAGGAGACCGCATTGATTAAGAAAATGTTTTTTGCACTGATAATGCTGCACATAACTTCCTGTTAGAATCTGTATGTATACTTCGAACATAATCTACATTAGACATCTTTGCTGTAAATGCTTTTATCTAAATCCAAGTTGTAAGTTTTGATCGGCCACAGGAAGTTGATTAAACACAAGCTGACCCAGAGTGCCTGTCAGTCCTGACCTCCTCCCCACTTCTCATATTTCTTCCCTCTTTCCCTCACACCAGCCCTGAACTGACAGTCAACAGGCACAGACAGACCTTTGACCTGCCTGTTAGTCATGCCATTCCAAACCTGCCACAGAGAGAGAGAGAGAGCAGGAAGAGAGTTAAGCGGGGGAGGGAGAAAAAGAGCCTCAAACTTTCTCTCTCTCTCTCTCTCTTTCAAGCCACAATTTATCAGACTGCAGCCTACATTCCACTCACTTCCTGTCCCAGAAAACACTCTTTATTGACCAAAGGGATCTGAAATGTACACAAGTGGTCCTGGGTTTTTGAGGTCAAATGTCAAAGTCTGAAACCTGATCCTTTCATGCAAACCTAGACAAATGTCATGACCCCGTCTGCGGTGTTAAGATAGCGAGGCAGACGTTACCTCCACGGCGGTGGAATGGCTGTGTCCGTTCTCCAGCTGAGGAACCCCTGGCACGATCATCTCATCCTCTTCTGGTGGTTTCCAAATGTACTGCTCTCCGTTGCCCATGAAGACCGCCTCCTGTTGGACACATGAGGAACACGCAGGCTGATCAGATCTCCTCAAGCACTGCTAATGCAAACAGATTGAAGTTTATGTCATCTGAAGCAACATCTGTTTTTTGAATGAATCAATTTTTTCAATGAATCATCAACATTCTGAATCATTCCTCACCAATTAGACTAATTCGAT